>NW_026263113.1:0-300000 GCF_947179515.1 Apodemus sylvaticus | reverse complement strand
GTATCTCCAAAACTACACGTTGTATCTCGAAAAGAATTGTTGTGGCGTGTACGTCTTAACATGTAGCATCTAAAGAGAACCAAAAGGAGAATTTTCTTTCGTCAAAATTTTTCAGAAAATCACGTTTTAAGGAAATCCCGCATCGTGCGAAATTATCTTGTTTTTCCTAAACAACACGTTGTAAGTCGAAAAGCTTTCATGTTGCGTGTATGTCTAAGTGTGTAGCCTCAAAAGAGAAGGCACAGGACAGTTTTCTCTCGAAAGGATATGTAAGAATACCACTTCATAAGGAAATACAGTTTTGCAGAGTAAAGACATATACGTACGCATTGGAAACTCTTTACGAGAAGAAATAACGCATAGTACAAAATTAGCTTGTATCTCCAAAACTACACGTTGTATCTCGAAAAGAATTGTTGTGGCGTGTACGTCTTAAGATGTAGCATCTAAAGAGAACCAAAAGGAGAATTTTCTTTCGTCAAAATTTTTCAGAAAATCACGTTTTAAGGAAATCCCGCATCGTGCGAAATTATCTTGTTTTTCCTAAACAACACGTTGTAAGTCGAAAAGCTTTCATGTTGCGTGTATGTCTAAGTGTGTAGCTTCAAAAGAGAAGGCACAGGACAGTTTTCTCTCGAAAGGATATGTAAGAATACCACTTCATAAGGAAATACAGTTTTGCAGAGTAAAGACATATACGTACGCATTGGAAACTCTTTACGAGAAGAAATAACGCATAGTACAAAATTAGCTTGTATCTCCAAAACTACACGTTGTATCTCGAAAAGAATTGTTGTGGCGTGTACGTCTTAACATGTAGCATCTAAAGAGAACCAAAAGGAGAATTTTCTTTCGTCAAAATTTTTCAGAAAATCACGTTTTAAGGAAATCCCGCATCGTGCGAAATTATCTTGTTTTTCCTAAACAACACGTTGTAAGTCGAAAAGCTTTCATGTTGCGTGTATGTCTACGTGTGTAGCCTCAAAAGAGAAGGCACAGGACAGTTTTCTCTCGAAAGGATATGTAAGAATACCACTTCATAAGGAAATACAGTTTTGCAGAGTAAAGACATATACGTACGCATTGGAAACTCTTTACGAGAAGAAATAACGCATAGTACAAAATTAGCTTGTATCTCCAAAACTACACGTTGTATCTCGAAAACAATTGTTGTGGCGTGTACGTCTTAACATGTAGAATCTAAAGAGAACCAAAAGGAGAATTTTCTTTCGTCAAAATTTTTCAGAAAATCACGTTTTAAGGAAATCCCGCATCGTGCGAAATTATCTTGTTTTTCCTAAACAACACGTTGTAAGTCGAAAAGCTTTCATGTTGCGTGTATGTCTAAGTGTGTAGCCTCAAAAGAGAAGGCACAGGACAGTTTTCTCTCGAAAGTATATGTAAGAATACCACTTCATAAGGAAATACAGTTTTGCAGCGTAAAGACATATACGTACGCATTGGAAACTCTTTACGAGAAGAAATAACGCATAGTACAAAATTAGCTTGTATCTCCAAAACTACACGTTGTATCTCGAAAAGAATTGTTGTGGCGTGTACGTCTTAACATGTAGCATCTAAAGAGAACCAAAAGGAGAATTTTCTTTCGTCAAAATTTTTCAGAAAATCACGTTTTAAGGAAATCCCGCATCGTGCGAAATTATCTTGATTTTCCTAAACAACACGTTGTAAGTCGAAAAGCTTTCATGTTGCGTGTATGTCTACGTGTGTAGCCTCAAAAGAGAAGGCACAGGACAGTTTTCTCTCGAAAGGATATGTAAGAATACCACTTCATAAGGAAATACAGTTTTGCAGAGTAAAGACCTATACGTACGCATTGGAAACTCTTTACGAGAAGAAATAACGCATAGTACAAAATTAGCTTGTATCTCCAAAACTACACGTTGTATCTCGAAAAGAATTGTTGTGGCGTGTATGTCTTAACATGTAGCATCTAAAGAGAACCAAAAGAAGAATTTTCTTTCGTCAAAATTTTTCAGAAAATCACGTTTTAAGGAAATCCCGCATCGTGCGAAATTATCTTGTTTTTCCTAAACAACACGTTGTAAGTCGAAAAGCTTTCATGTTGCGTGTATGTCTACGTGTGTAGCCTCAAAAGAGAAGGCACAGGACAGTTTTCTCTCGAAAGGATATGTAAGAATACCACTTCATAAGGAAATACAGTTTTGCAGAGTAAAGACATATACGTACGCATTGGAAACTCTTTACGAGAAGAAATAACGCATAGTACAAAATTAGCTTGTATCTCCAAAACTACACGTTGTATCTCGAAAAGAATTGTTGTGGCGTGTACGTCTTAACATGTAGCATCTAAAGAGAACCAAAAGGAGAATTTTCTTTCGTCAAAATTTTTCAGAAAATCACGTTTTAAGGAAATCCCGCATCGTGCGAAATTATCTTGTTTTTCCTAAACAACACGTTGTAAGTCGAAAAGCTTTCATGTTGCGTGTATGTCTAAGTGTGTAGCCTCAAAAGAGAAGGCACAGGACAGTTTTCTCTCGAAAGGATATGTAAGAATACCACTTCATAAGGAAATAAAGTTTTGCAGAGTAAAGACATATACGTACGCATTGGAAACTCTTTACGAGAAGAAATAACGCATAGTACAAAATTAGCTTGTATCTCCAAAACTACACGTTGTATCTCGAAAAGAATTGTTGTGGCGTGTATGTCTTAACATGTAGCATCTAAGAGAACCAAAAGAAGAATTTTCTTTCGTCAAAATTTTTCAGAAAATCACGTTTTAAGGAAATCCCGCATCGTGCGAAATTATCTTGTTTTTCCTAAACAACACGTTGTAAGTCGAAAAGCTTTCATGTTGCGTGTATGTCTACGTGTGTAGCCTCAAAAGAGAAGGCACAGGACAGTTTTCTCTCGAAAGGATATGTAAGAATACCACTTCATAAGGAAATACAGTTTTGCAGAGTAAAGACATATACGTACGCATTGGAAACTCTTTACGAGAAGAAATAACGCATAGTACAAAATTAGCTTGTATCTCCAAAACTACACGTTGTATCTCGAAAAGAATTGTTGTGGCGTGTACGTCTTAACATGTAGCATCTAAAGAGAACCAAAAGGAGAATTTTCTTTCGTCAAAATTTTCAGAAAATCACGTTTTAAGGAAATCCCGCATCGTGCGAAATTATCTTGTTTTTCCTAAACAACACGTTGTAAGTCGAAAAGCTTTCATGTTGCGTGTATGTCTAAGTGTGTAGCCTCAAAAGAGAAGGCACAGGACAGTTTTCTCTCGAAAGGATATGTAAGAATACCACTTCATAAGGAAATAAAGTTTTGCAGAGTAAAGACATATACGTACGCATTGGAAACTCTTTACGAGAAGAAATAACGCATAGTACAAAATTAGCTTGTATCTCCAAAACTACACGTTGTATCTCGAAAAGAATTGTTGTGGCGTGTACGTCTTAAGATGTAGCATCTAAAGAGAACCAAAAGGAGAATTTTCTTTCGTCAAAATTTTTCAGAAAATCACGTTTTAAGGAAATCCCGCATCGTGCGAAATTATCTTGTTTTTCCTAAACAACACGTTGTAAGTCGAAAAGCTTTCATGTTGCGTGTATGTCTACGTGTGTAGCCTCAAAAGAGAAGGCACAGGACAGTTTTCTCTCGAAAGGATATGTAAGAATACCACTTCATAAGGAAATACAGTTTTGCAGAGTAAAGACATATACGTACGCATTGGAAACTCTTTACGAGAAGAAATAACGCATAGTACAAAATTAGCTTGTATCTCCAAAACTACACGTTGTATCTCGAAAAGAATTGTTGTGGCGTGTACGTCTTAACATGTAGCATCTAAAGAGAACCAAAAGGAGAATTTTCTTTCGTCAAAATTTTTCAGAAAATCACGTTTTAAGGAAATCCCGCATCGTGCGAAATTATCTTGTTTTTCCTAAACAACACGTTGTAAGTCGAAAAGCTTTCATGTTGCGTGTATGTCTAAGTGTGTAGCTTCAAAAGAGAAGGCACAGGACAGTTTTCTCTCGAAAGGATATGTAAGAATACCACTTCATAAGGAAATACAGTTTTGCAGAGTAAAGACATATACGTACGCATTGGAAACTCTTTACGAGAAGAAATAACGCATAGTACAAAATTAGCTTGTATCTCCAAAACTACACGTTGTATCTCGAAAAGAATTGTTGTGGCGTGTACGTCTTAACATGTAGCATCTAAAGAGAACCAAAAGGAGAATTTTCTTTCGTCAAAATTTTTCAGAAAATCACGTTTTAAGGAAATCCCGCATCGTGCGAAATTATCTTGTTTTTCCTAAACAACACGTTGTAAGTCGAAAAGCTTTCATGTTGCGTGTATGTCTAAGTGTGTAGCCTCAAAAGAGAAGGCACAGGACAGTTTTCTCTCGAAAGGATATGTAAGAATACCACTTCATAAGGAAATACAGTTTTGCAGAGTAAAGACATATACGTACGCATTGGAAACTCTTTACGAGAAGAAATAACGCATAGTACAAAATTAGCTTGTATCTCCAAAACTACACGTTGTATCTCTAAAAGAATTGTTGTGGCGTGTACGTCTTAACATGTAGCATCTAAAGAGAACCAAAAGGAGAATTTTCTTTCGTCAAAATTTTTCAGAAAATCACGTTTTAAGGAAATCCCGCATCGTGCGAAATTATCTTGTTTTTCCTAAACAACACGTTGTAAGTCGAAAAGCTTTCATGTTGCGTGTATGTCTACGTGTGTAGCCTCAAAAGAGAAGGCACAGGACAGTTTTCTCTCGAAAGGATATGTAAGAATACCACTTCATAAGGAAATACAGTTTTGCAGAGTAAAGACATATACGTACGCATTGGAAATTCTTCACGAGAAGAAATAACGCATAGTACAAAATTAGCTTGTATCTCCAAAACTACACGTTGTATCTCGAAAAGAATTGTTGTGGCGTGTACGTCTTAACATGTAGCATCTAAAGAGAACCAAAAGGAGAATTTTCTTTCGTCAAAATTTTTCAGAAAATCACGTTTTAAGGAAATCCCGCATCGTGCGAAATTATCTTGTTTTTCCTAAACAACACGTTGTAAGTCGAAAAGCTTTCATGTTGCGTGTATGTCTACGTGTGTAGCCTCAAAAGAGAAGGCACAGGACAGTTTTCTCTCGAAAGGATATGTAAGAATACCACTTCATAAGGAAATACAGTTTTGCAGAGTAAAGACCTATACGTACGCATTGGAAACTCTTTACGAGAAGAAATAACGCATAGTACAAAATTAGCTTGTATCTCCAAAACTACACGTTGTATCTCGAAAAGAATTGTTGTGGCGTGTACGTCTTAACATGTAGCATCTAAAGAGAACCAAAAGGAGAATTTTCTTTCTTCAAAATTTTTCAGAAAATCACGTTTTAAGGAAATCCCGCATCGTCCGAAATTATCTTGTTTTTCCTAAACAACACGTTGTAAGTCGAAAAGCTTTCATGTTGCGTGTATGTCTACGTGTGTAGCCTCAAAAGAGAAGGCACAGGACAGTTTTCTCTCGAAAGGATATGTAAGAATACCACTTCATAAGGAAATACAGTTTTGCAGAGTAAAGACATATACGTACGCATTGGAAACTCTTTACGAGAAGAAATAACGCATAGTACAAAATTAGCTTGTATCTCCAAAACTACACGTTGTATCTCGAAAAGAATTGTTGTGGCGTGTACGTCTTAACATGTAGCATCTAAAGAGAACCAAAAGGAGAATTTTCTTTCGTCAAAATTTTTCAGAAAATCACGTTTTAAGGAAATCCCGCATCGTGCGAAATTATCTTGTTTTTCCTAAACAACACGTTGTAAGTCGAAAAGCTTTCATGTTGCGTGTATGTCTACGTGTGTAGCCTCAAAAGAGAAGGCACAGGACAGTTTTCTCTCGAAAGGATATGTAAGAATACCACTTCATAAGGAAATACAGTTTTGCAGAGTAAAGACATATACGTACGCATTGGAAACTCTTTACGAGAAGAAATAACGCATCGTACAAAATTAGCTTGTATCTCCAAAACTACACGTTGTATCTCGAAAAGAATTGTTGTGGCGTGTACGTCTTAACATGTAGCATCTAAAGAGAACCAAAAGGAGAATTTTCTTTCGTCAAAATTTTTCAGAAAATCACGTTTTAAGGAAATCCGGCATCGTGCGAAATTATCTTGTTTTTCCTAAACAACACGTTGTAAGTCGAAAAGCTTTCATGTTGCGTGTATGTCTAAGTGTGTAGCCTCAAAAGAGAAGGCACAGGACAGTTTTCTCTCGAAAGGATATGTAAGAATACCACTTCATAAGGAAATACAGTTTTGCAGAGTAAAGACATATACGTACGCATTGGAAACTCTTTACGAGAAGAAATAACGCATAGTACAAAATTAGCTTGTATCTCCAAAACTACACGTTGTATCTCGAAAAGAATTATTGTGGCGTGTACGTCTTAACATGTAGCATCTAAAGAGAACCAAAAGGAGAATTTTCTTTCGTCAAAATTTTTCAGAAAATCACGTTTTAAGGAAATCCCGCATCGTGCGAAATTATCTTGTTTTTCCTATACAACACGTTGTAAGTCGAAAAGCTTTCATGTTGCGTGTATGTCTAAGTGTGTAGCCTCAAAAGAGAAGGCACAGGACAGTTTTCTCTCGAAAGGATATTTAAGAATACCACTTCATAAGGAAATACAGTTTTGCAGAGTAAAGACATATACGTACGCATTGGAAACTCTTTACGAGAAGAAATAACGCATCGTACAAAATTAGCTTGTATCTCCAAAACTACACGTTGTATCTCGAAAAGAATTGTTGTGGCGTGTACGTCTTAACATGTAGCATCTAAAGAGAACCAAAAGGAGAATTTGCTTTCGTCAAAATTTTTCAGAAAATCACGTTTTAAGGAAATCCCGCATCGTGCGAAATTATCTTGTTTTTCCTAAACAACACGTTGTAAGTCGAAAAGCTTTCATGTTGCGTGTATGTCTAAGTGTGTAGCCTCAAAAGAGAAGGCACAGGACAGTTTTCTCTCGAAAGGATATGTAAGAATACCACTTCATAAGGAAATACAGTTTTGCAGAGTAAAGACATATACGTACGCATTGGAAACTCTTTACGAGAAGAAATAACGCATAGTACAAAATTAGCTTGTATCTCCAAAACTACACGTTGTATCTCGAAAAGAATTGTTGTGGCGTGTACGTCTTAACATGTAGCATCTAAAGAGAACCAAAAGGAGAATTTTCTTTCGTCAAAATTTTTCAGAAAATCACGTTTTAAGGAAATCCCGCATCGTGCGAAATTATCTTGTTTTTCCTAAACAACACGTTGTAAGTCGAAAAGCTTTCATGTTGCGTGTATGTCTACGTGTGTAGCCTCAAAAGAGAAGGCACAGGACAGTTTTCTCTCGAAAGGATATGTAAGAATACCACTTCATAAGGAAATACAGTTTTGCAGAGTAAAGACATATACGTACGCATTGGAAACTCTTTACGAGAAGAAATAACGCATAGTACAAAATTAGCTTGTATCTCCAAAACTACACGTTGTATCTCGAAAAGAATTGTTGTGGCGTGTACGTCTTAACATGTAGCATCTAAAGAGAACCAAAAGGAGAATTTTCTTTCGTCAAAATTTTTCAGAAAATCACGTTTTAAGGAAATCCCGCATCGTGCGAAATTATCTTGATTTTCCTAAACAACACGTTGTAAGTCGAAAAGCTTTCATGTTGCGTGTATGTCTACGTGTGTAGCCTCAAAAGAGAAGGCACAGGACAGTTTTCTCTCGAAAGGATATGTAAGAATACCACTTCATAAGGAAATACAGTTTTGCAGAGTAAAGACCTATACGTACGCATTGGAAACTCTTTACGAGAAGAAATAACGCATAGTACAAAATTAGCTTGTATCTCCAAAACTACACGTTGTATCTCGAAAAGAATTGTTGTGGCGTGTATGTCTTAACATGTAGCATCTAAAGAGAACCAAAAGAAGAATTTTCTTTCGTCAAAATTTTTCAGAAAATCACGTTTTAAGGAAATCCCGCATCGTGCGAAATTATCTTGTTTTTCCTAAACAACACGTTGTAAGTCGAAAAGCTTTCATGTTGCGTGTATGTCTACGTGTGTAGCCTCAAAAGAGAAGGCACAGGACAGTTTTCTCTCGAAAGGATATGTAAGAATACCACTTCATAAGGAAATACAGTTTTGCAGAGTAAAGACATATACGTACGCATTGGAAACTCTTTACGAGAAGAAATAACGCATAGTACAAAATTAGCTTGTATCTCCAAAACTACACGTTGTATCTCGAAAAGAATTGTTGTGGCGTGTACGTCTTAACATGTAGCATCTAAAGAGAACCAAAAGGAGAATTTTCTTTCGTCAAAATTTTTCAGAAAATCACGTTTTAAGGAAATCCCGCATCGTGCGAAATTATCTTGTTTTTCCTAAACAACACGTTGTAAGTCGAAAAGCTTTCATGTTGCGTGTATGTCTAAGTGTGTAGCCTCAAAAGAGAAGGCACAGGACAGTTTTCTCTCGAAAGGATATGTAAGAATACCACTTCATAAGGAAATACAGTTTTGCAGATTAAAGACATATACGTACGCATTGGAAACTCTTTACGAGAAGAAATAACGCATAGTACAAAATTAGCTTGTATCTCCAAAACTACACGTTGTATCTCGAAAAGAATTGTTGTGGCGTGTACGTCTTAACATGTAGCATCTAAAGAGAACCAAAAGGAGAATTTTCTTTCTTCAAAATTTTTCAGAAAATCACGTTTTAAGGAAATCCCGCATCGTCCGAAATTATCTTGTTTTTCCTAAACAACACGTTGTAAGTCGAAAAGCTTTCATGTTGCGTGTATGTCTAAGTGTGTAGCTTCAAAAGAGAAGGCACAGGACAGTTTTCTCTCGAAAGGATATGTAAGAATACCACTTCATAAGGAAATACAGTTTTGCAGAGTAAAGACATATACGTACGCATTGGAAACTCTTTCTGAGAAGAAATAACGCATCGTACAAAATTAGCTTGTATCTCCAAAACTACACGTTGTATCTCGAAAAGAATTGTTGTGGCGTGTACGTCTTAACATGTAGCATCTAAAGAGAACCAAAAGGAGAATTTTCTTTCGTCAAAATTTTTCAGAAAATCACGTTTTAAGGAAATCCCGCATCGTGCGAAATTATCTTGTTTTTCCTAAACAACACGTTGTAAGTCGAAAAGCTTTCATGTTGCGTGTATGTCTAAGTGTGTAGCCTCAAAAGAGAAGGCACAGGACAGTTTTCTCTCGAAAGGATATGTAAGAATACCACTTCATAAGGAAATACAGTTTTGCAGAGTAAAGACATATACGTACGCATTGGAAACTCTTTACGAGAAGAAATAACGCATAGTACAAAATTAGCTTGTATCTCCAAAACTACACGTTGTATCTTGAAAAGAATTGTTGTGGCGTGTACGTCTTAACATGTAGCATCTAAAGAGAACCAAAAGGAGAATTTTCTTTCGTCAAAATTTTTCAGAAAATCACGTTTTAAGGAAATCCCGCATCGTGCGAAATTATCTTGTTTTTCCTAAACAACACGTTGTAAGTCGAAAAGCTTTCATGTTGCTTGTATGTCTACGTGTGTAGCCTCAAAAGAGAAGGCACAGGACTGTTTTCTCTCGAAAGGATATGTAAGAATACCACTTCATAAGGAAATACAGTTTTGCAGAGTAAAGACATATACGTACGCATTGGAAACTCTTTACGAGAAGAAATAACGCATAGTACAAAATTAGCTTGTATCTCCAAAACTACACGTTGTATCTCGAAAAGAATTGTTGTGGCGTGTACGTCTTAACATGTAGCATCTAAAGAGAACCAAAAGGAGAATTTTCTTTCGTCAAAATTTTTCAGAAAATCACGTTTTAAGGAAATCCCGCATCGTGCGAAATTATCTTGTTTTTCCTAAACAACACGTTGTAAGTCGAAAAGCTTTCATGTTGCGTGTATGTCTACGTGTGTAGCCTCAAAAGAGAAGGCACAGGACAGTTTTCTCTCGAAAGGATATGTAAGAATACCACTTCATAAGGAAATACAGTTTTGCAGAGTAAAGACCTATACGTACGCATTGGAAACTCTTTACGAGAAGAAATAACGCATAGTACAAAATTAGCTTGTATCTCCAAAACTACACGTTGTATCTCGAAAAGAATTGTTGTGGCGTGTATGTCTTAACATGTAGCATCTAAAGAGAACCAAAAGAAGAATTTTCTTTCGTCAAAATTTTTCAGAAAATCACGTTTTAAGGAAATCCCGCATCGTGCGAAATTATCTTGTTTTTCCTAAACAACACGTTGTAAGTCGAAAAGCTTTCATGTTGCGTGTATGTCTACGTGTGTAGCCTCAAAGGAGAAGGCACAGGACAGTTTTCTCTCGAAAGGATATGTAAGAATACCACTTCATAAGGAAATACAGTTTTGCAGAGTAAAGACATATACGTACGCATTGGAAACTCTTTACGAGAAGAAATAACGCATAGTACAAAATTAGCTTGTATCTCCAAAACTACACGTTGTATCTCGAAAAGAATTGTTGTGGCGTGTACGTCTTAACATGTAGCATCTAAAGAGAACCAAAAGGAGAATTTTCTTTCGTCAAAATTTTTCAGAAAATCACGTTTTAAGGAAATCCCGCATCGTGCGAAATTATCTTGTTTTTCCTAAACAACACGTTGTAAGTCGAAAAGCTTTCATGTTGCGTGTATGTCTACGTGTGTAGCCTCAAAAGAGAAGGCACAGGACAGTTTTCTCTCGAAAGGATATGTAAGAATACCACTTCATAAGGAAATACAGTTTTGCAGAGTAAAGACATATACGTACGCATTGGAAACTCTTTACGAGAAGAAATAACGCATAGTACAAAATTAGCTTGTATCTCCAAAACTACACGTTGTATCTCGAAAAGAATTGTTGTGGCGTGTACGTCTTAACATGTAGCATCTAAAGAGAACCAAAAGGAGAATTTTCTTTCGTCAAAATTTTTCAGAAAATCACGTTTTAAGGAAATCCCGCATCGTGGGAAATTATCTTGTTTTTCCTAAACAACACGTTGTAAGTCGAAAAGCTTTCATGTTGCGTGTATGTCTACGTGTGTAGCCTCAAAAGAGAAGGCACAGGACAGTTTTCTCTCGAAAGGATATGTAAGAATACCACTTCATAAGGAAATACAGTTTTGCAGAGTAAAGACATATACGTACGCATTGGAAACTCTTTACGAGAAGAAATAACGCATAGTACAAAATTAGCTTGTATCTCCAAAACTACACGTTGTATCTCGAAAAGAATTGTTGTGGCGTGTACGTCTTAACATGTAGCATCTAAAGAGAACCAAAAGGAGAATTTTCTTTCGTCAAAATTTTTCAGAAAATCACGTTTTAAGGAAATCCCGCATCGTGCGAAATTATCTTGTTTTTCCTAAACAACACGTTGTAAGTCGAAAAGCTTTCATGTTGCGTGTATGTCTACGTGTGTAGCCTCAAAAGAGAAGGCACAGGACAGTTTTCTCTCGAAAGGATATGTAAGAATACCACTTCATAAGGAAATACAGTTTTGCAGAGTAAAGACATATACATACGCATTGGAAACTCTTTACGAGAAGAAATAACGCATCGTACAAAATTAGCTTGTATCTCCAAAACTACACGTTGTATCTCGAAAAGAATTGTTGTGGCGTGTACGTCTTAACATGTAGCATCTAAAGAGAACCAAAAGGAGAATTTTCTTTCGTCAAAATTTTTCAGAAAATCACGTTTTAAGGAAATCCCGCATCGTGCGAAATTATCTTGTTTTTCCTAAACAACACGTTGTAAGTCGAAAAGCTTTCATGTTGCGTGTATGTCTAAGTGTGTAGCCTCAAAAGAGAAGGCACAGGACAGTTTTCTCTCGAAAGGATATGTAAGAATACCACTTCATAAGGAAATACAGTTTTGCAGAGTAAAGACATATACGTACGCATTGGAAACTCTTTACGAGAAGAAATAACGCATAGTACAAAATTAGCTTGTATCTCCAAAACTACACGTTGTATCTCGAAAAGAATTATTGTGGCGTGTACGTCTTAACATGTAGCATCTAAAGAGAACCAAAAGGAGAATTTTCTTTCGTCAAAATTTTTCAGAAAATCACGTTTTAAGGAAATCCCGCATCGTGCGAAATTATCTTGTTTTTCCTATACAACACGTTGTAAGTCGAAAAGCTTTCATGTTGCGTGTATGTCTAAGTGTGTAGCCTCAAAAGAGAAGGCACAGGACAGTTTTCTCTCGAAAGGATATTTAAGAATACCACTTCATAAGGAAATACAGTTTTGCAGAGTAAAGACATATACGTACGCATTGGAAACTCTTTACGAGAAGAAATAACGCATCGTACAAAATTAGCTTGTATCTCCAAAACTACACGTTGTATCTCGAAAAGAATTGTTGTGGCGTGTACGTCTTAACATGTAGCATCTAAAGAGAACCAAAAGGAGAATTTTCTTTCGTCAAAATTTTTCAGAAAATCACGTTTTAAGGAAATCCGCATCGTGCGAAATTATCTTGTTTTTCCTAAACAACACGTTGTAAGTCGAAAAGCTTTCATGTTGCGTGTATGTCTAAGTGTGTAGCCTCAAAAGAGAAGGCACAGGACAGTTTTCTCTCGAAAGGATATGTAAGAATACCACTTCATAAGGAAATACAGTTTTGCAGAGTAAAGACATATACGTACGCATTGGAAACTCTTTCTGAGAAGAAATAACGCATCGTACAAAATTAGCTTGTATCTCCAAAACTACACGTTGTATCTCGAAAAGAATTGTTGTGGCGTGTACGTCTTAAGATGTAGCATCTAAAGAGAACCAAAAGGAGAATTTTCTTTCGTCAAAATTTTTCAGAAAATCACGTTTTAAGGAAATCCCGCATCGTGCGAAATTATCTTGTTTTTCCTAAACAACACGTTGTAAGTCGAAAAGCTTTCATGTTGTGTGTATGTCTAAGTGTGTAGCCTCAAAAGAGAAGGCACAGGACAGTTTTCTCTCGAAAGGATATGTAAGAATACCACTTCATAAGGAACTAAAGTTTTGCAGAGTAAAGACATATACGTACGCATTGGAAACTCTTTACGAGAAGAAATAACGCATAGTACAAAATTAGCTTGTATCTCCAAAACTACACGTTGTATCTCGAAAAGAACTGTTGTGGCGTGTACGTCTTAACATGTAGCATCTAAAGAGAACCAAAAGGAGAATTTTCTTTCGTCAAAATTTTTCAGAAAATCACGTTTTAAGGAAATCCCGCATCGTGCGAAATTATCTTGTTTTTCCTAAACAACACGTTGTAAGTCGAAAAGCTTTCATGTTGCGTGTATGTCTACGTGTGTAGCCTCAAAAGAGAAGGCACAGGACAGTTTTCTCTCGAAAGGATATGTAAGAATACCACTTCATAAGGAAATACAGTTTTGCAGAGTAAAGACATATACGTACGCATTGGAAACTCTTTACGAGAAGAAATAACGCATAGTACAAAATTAGCTTGTATCTCCAAAACTACACGTTGTATCTCGAAAAGAATTGTTGTGGCGTGTACGTCTTAACATGTAGCATCTAAAGAGAACCAAAAGGAGAATTTTCTTTCGTCAAAATTTTTCAGAAAATCACGTTTTAAGGAAATCCCGCATCGTGCGAAATTATCTTGTTTTTCCTAAACAACACGTTGTAAGTCGAAAAGCTTTCATGTTGCGTGTATGTCTAAGTGTGTAGCCTCAAAAGAGAAGGCACAGGACAGTTTTCTCTCGAAAGGATATGTAAGAATACCACTTCATAAGGAAATACAGTTTTGCAGAGTAAAGACATATACGTACGCATTGGAAACTCTTTACGAGAAGAAATAACGCATAGTACAAAATTAGCTTGTATCTCCAAAACTACACGTTGTATCTCGAAAAGAATTGTTGTGGCGTGTACGTCTTAACATGTAGCATCTAAAGAGAACCAAAAGGAGAATTTTCTTTCGTCAAAATTTTTCAGAAAATCACGTTTTAAGGAAATCCCGCATCGTGCGAAATTACCTTGTTTTTCATAAACAACACGTTGTAAGTCAAAAAGCTTTCATGTTGCGTGTATGTCTACGTGTGTAGCCTCAAAAGAGAAGGCACAGGACAGTTTTCTCTCGAAAGGATATGTAAGAATACCACTTCATAAGGAAATACAGTTTTGCAGAGTAAAGACATATACGTACGCATTGGAAACTCTTTCTGAGAAGAAATAACGCATCGTACAAAATTAGCTTGTATCTCCAAAACTACACGTTGTATCTCGAAAAGAATTGTTGTGGCGTGTACGTCTTAACATGTAGCATCTAAAGAGAACCAAAAGGAGAATTTTCTTTCGTCAAAATTTTTCAGAAAATCACGTTTTAAGGAAATCCCGCATCGTGCGAAATTATCTTGTTTTTCCTAAACAACACGTTGTAAGTCGAAAAGCTTTCATGTTGCGTGTATGTCTAAGTGTGTAGCCACAAAAGAGAAGGCACAGGACAGTTTTCTCTCGAAAGGATATGTAAGAATACCACTTCATAAGGAAATACAGTTTTGCAGAGTAAAGACATATACGTACGCATTGGAAACTCTTTACGAGAAGAAATAATGCATAGTACAAAATTAGCTTGTATCTCCAAAACTACACGTTGTATCTCGAAAAGAATTGTTGTGGCGTGTACGTCTTAACATGTAGCATCTAAAGAGAACCAAAAGGAGAATTTTCTTTCGTCAAAATTTTTCAGAAAATCACGTTTTAAGGAAATCCCGCATCGTGCGAAATTATCTTGTTTTTCCTAAACAACACGTTGTAAGTCGAAAAGCTTTCGTGTTGCGTGTATGTCTACGTGTGTAGCCTCAAAAGAGAAGGCACAGGACAGTTTTCTCTCGAAAGGATATGTAAGAATACCACTTCATAAGGAAATACAGTTTTGCAGAGTAAAGACATATACGTACGCATTGGAAACTCTTTACGAGAAGAAATAACGCATAGTACAAAATTAGCTTGTATCTCCAAAACTACACGTTGTATCTCGAAAAGAATTGTTGTGGCGTGTACGTCTTAACATGTAGCATCTAAAGAGAACCAAAAGGAGAATTTTCTTTCGTCAAAATTTTTCAGAAAATCACGTTTTAAGGAAATCCCGCATCGTGCGAAATTATCTTGATTTTCCTAAACAACACGTTGTAAGTCGAAAAGCTTTCATGTTGCGTGTATGTCTACGTGTGTAGCCTCAAAAGAGAAGGCACAGGACAGTTTTCTCTCGAAAGGATATGTAAGAATACCACTTCATAAGGAAATACAGTTTTGCAGAGTAAAGACCTATACTTACCCATTGGAAACTCTTTACGAGAAGAAATAACGCATAGTACAAAATTAGCTTGTATCTCCAAAACTACACGTTGTATCTCGAAAAGAATTGTTGTGGCGTGTATGTATTAACATGTAGCATCTAAAGAGAACCAAAAGAAGAATTTTCTTTCGTCAAAATTTTTCAGAAAATCACGTTTTAAGGAAATCCCGCATCGTGCGAAATTATCTTGTTTTTCCTAAACAACACGTTGTAAGTCGAAAAGCTTTCATGTTGCGTGTATGTCTACGTGTGTAGCCTCAAAAGAGAAGGCACAGGACAGTTTTCTCTCGAAAGGATATGTAAGAATACCACTTCATAAGGAAATACAGTTTTGCAGAGTAAAGACATATACGTACGCATTGGAAACTCTTTACGAGAAGAAATAACGCATAGTACAAAATTAGCTTGTATCTCCAAAACTACACGTTGTATCTCGAAAAGAATTGTTGTGGCGTGTACGTCTTAACATGTAGCATCTAAAGAGAACCAAAAGGAGAATTTTCTTTCGTCAAAATTTTTCAGAAAATCACGTTTTAAGGAAATCCCGCATCGTGCGAAATTATCTTGTTTTTCCTAAACAACACGTTGTAAGTCGAAAAGCTTTCATGTTGCGTGTATGTCTAAGTGTGTAGCCTCAAAAGAGAAGGCACAGGACAGTTTTCTCTCGAAAGGATATGTAAGAATACCACTTCATAAGGAAATACAGTTTTGCAGAGTAAAGACATATACGTACGCATTGGAAACTCTTTACGAGAAGAAATAACGCATAGTACAAAATTAGCTTGTATCTCCAAAACTACACGTTGTATCTCGAAAAGAATTGTTGTGGCGTGTACGTCTTAAGATGTAGCATCTAAAGAGAACCAAAAGGAGAATTTTCTTTCGTCAAAATTTTTCAGAAAATCACGTTTTAAGGAAATCCCGCATCGTCCGAAATTATCTTGTTTTTCCTAAACAACACGTTGTAAGTCGAAAAGCTTTCATGTTGCGTGTATGTCTAAGTGTGTAGCTTCAAAAGAGAAGGCACAGGACAGTTTTCTCTCGAAAGGATATGTAAGAATACCACTTCATAAGGAAATACAGTTTTGCAGAGTAAAGACATATACGTACGCATTGGAAACTCTTTCTGAGAAGAAATAACGCATCGTACAAAATTAGCTTGTATCTCCAAAACTACACGTTGTATCTCGAAAAGAATTGTTGTGGCGTGTACGTCTTAACATGTAGCATCTAAAGAGAACCAAAAGGAGAATTTTCTTTCGTCAAAATTTTTCAGAAAATCACGTTTTAAGGAAATCCCGCATCGTGCGAAATTATCTTGTTTTTCCTAAACAACACGTTGTAAGTCGAAAAGCTTTCATGTTGCGTGTATGTCTACGTGTGTAGCCTCAAAAGAGAAGGCACAGGACAGTTTTCTCTCGAAAGGATATGTAAGAATACCACTTCATAAGGAAATACAGTTTTGCAGAGTAAAGACATATACGTACGCATTGGAAACTCTTTACGAGAAGAAATAACGCATAGTACAAAATTAGCTTGTATCTCCAAAACTACACGTTGTATCTTGAAAAGAATTGTTGTGGCGTGTACGTCTTAACATGTAGCATCTAAAGAGAACCAAAAGGAGAATTTTCTTTCGTCAAAATTTTTCAGAAAATCACGTTTTAAGGAAATCCCGCATCGTGCGAAATTATCTTGTTTTTCCTATACAACACGTTGTAAGTCAAAAAGCTTTCATGTTGCGTGCATGTCTACGTGTGTAGCCTCAAAAGAGAAGGCACAGGACAGTTTTCTCTCAAAAGGATATGTAAGAATACCACTTCATAAGGAAATACAGTTTTGCAGAGTAAAGACATATACGTACGCATTGGAAACTCTTTACGAGAAGAAATAACGCATAGTACAAAATTAGCTTGTATCTCCAAAACTACACGTTGTATCTCGAAAAGAATTGTTGTGGCGTGTACGTCTTAACATGTAGCATCTAAAGAGAACCAAAAGGAGAATTTTCTTTCGTCAAAATTTTTCAGAAAATCACGTTTTAAGGAAATCCCGCATCGTGCGAAATTATCTTGTTTTTCCTAAACAACACGTTGTAAGTCGAAAAGCTTTCATGTTGCGTGTATGTCTACGTGTGTAGCCTCAAAAGAGAAGGCACAGGACAGTTTTCTCTCGAAAGGATATGTAAGAATACCACTTCATAAGGAAATACAGTTTTGCAGAGTAAAGACATATACGTACGCATTGGAAACTCTTTACGAGAAGAAATAACGCATAGTACAAAATTAGCTTGTATCTCCAAAACTACACGTTGTATCTCGAAAAGAATTGTTGTGGCGTGTACGTCTTAACATGTAGCATCTAAAGAGAACCAAAAGGAGAATTTTCTTTCGTCAAAATTTTTCAGAAAATCACGTTTTAAGGAAATCCCGCATCGTGCGAAATTATCTTGTTTTTCCTAAACAACACGTTGTAAGTCGAAAAGCTTTCATGTTCCGTGTATGTCTACGTGTGTAGCCTCAAAAGAGAAGGCACAGGACAGTTTTCTCTCGAAAGGATATGTAAGAATACCACTTCATAAGGAAATACAGTTTTGCAGAGTAAAGACCTATACGTACGCATTGGAAACTCTTTACGAGAAGAAATAACGCATAGTACAAAATTAGCTTGTATCTCCAAAACTACACGTTGTATCTCGAAAAGAATTGTTGTGGCGTGTATGTCTTAACATGTAGCATCTAAAGAGAACCAAAAGAAGAATTTTCTTTCGTCAAAATTTTTCAGAAAATCACGTTTTAAGGAAATCCCGCATCGTGCGAAATTATCTTGTTTTTCCTAAACAACACGTTGTAAGTCGAAAAGCTTTCATGTTGCGTGTATGTCTACGTGTGTAGCCTCAAAGGAGAAGGCACAGGACAGTTTTCTCTCGAAAGGATATGTAAGAATACCACTTCATAAGGAAATACAGTTTTGCAGAGTAAAGACATATACGTACGCATTGGAAACTCTTTACGAGAAGAAATAACGCATAGTACAAAATTAGCTTGTATCTCCAAAACTACACGTTGTATCTCGAAAAGAATTGTTGTGGCGTGTACGTCTTAACATGTAGCATCTAAAGAGAACCAAAAGGAGAATTTTCTTTCGTCAAAATTTTTCAGAAAATCACGTTTTAAGGAAATCCCGCATCGTGCGAAATTATCTTGTTTTTCCTAAACAACACGTTGTAAGTCGAAAAGCTTTCATGTTGCGTGTATGTCTACGTGTGTAGCCTCAAAAGAGAAGGCACAGGACAGTTTTCTCTCGAAAGGATATGTAAGAATACCACTTCATAAGGAAATACATTTTTGCAGAGTAAAGACATATACGTACGCATTGGAAACTCTTTACGAGAAGAAATAACGCATAGTACAAAATTAGCTTGTATCTCCAAAACTACACGTTGTATCTCGAAAAGAATTGTTGTGGCGTGTACGTCTTAACATGTAGCATCTAAAGAGAACCAAAAGGAGAATTTTCTTTCGTCAAAATTTTTCAGAAAATCACGTTTTAAGGAAATCCCGCATCGTGCGAAATTATCTTGTTTTTCCTAAACAACACGTTGTAAGTCGAAAAGCTTTCATGTTGCGTGTATGTCTACGTGTGTAGCCTCAAAAGAGAAGGCACAGGACAGTTTTCTCTCGAAAGGATATGTAAGAATACCACTTCATAAGGAAATACAGTTTTGCAGAGTAAAGACATATACGTACGCATTGGAAACTCTTTACGAGAAGAAATAACGCACAGTACAAAATTAGCTTGTATCTCCAAAACTACACGTTGTATCTCGAAAAGAATTGTTGTGGCGTGTACGTCTTAACATGTAGCATCTAAAGAGAACCAAAAGGAGAATTTTCTTTCGTCAAAATTTTTCAGAAAATCACGTTTTAAGGAAATCCCGCATCGTGCGAAATTATCTTGTTTTTCCTAAACAACACGTTGTAAGTCGAAAAGCTTTCATGTTGCGTGTATGTCTACGTGTGTAGCCTCAAAAGAGAAGGCACAGGACAGTTTTCTCTCGAAAGGATATGTAAGAATACCACTTCATAAGGAAATACAGTTTTGCAGAGTAAAGACATATACGTACGCATTGGAAACTCTTTACGAGAAGAAATAACGCATCGTACAAAATTAGCTTGTATCTCCAAAACTACACGTTGTATCTCGAAAAGAATTGTTGTGGCGTGTACGTCTTAAGATGTAGCATCTAAAGAGAACCAAAAGGAGAATTTTCTTTCGTCAAAATTTTTCAGAAAATCACGTTTTAAGGAAATCCCGCATCGTGCGAAATTATCTTGTTTTTCCTAAATAACACGTTGTAAGTCGAAAAGCTTTCATGTTGCGTGTATGTCTAAGTGTGTAGCCTCAAAAGAGAAGGCACAGGACAGTTTTCTCTCGAAAGGATATGTAAGAATACCACTTCATAAGGAAATACAGTTTTGCAGAGTAAAGACATATACGTACGCATTGGAAACTCTTTACGAGAAGAAATAACGCATAGTACAAAATTAGCTTGTATCTCCAAAACTACACGTTGTATCTCGAAAAGAATTATTGTGGCGTGTACGTCTTAACATGTAGCATCTAAAGAGAACCAAAAGGAGAATTTTCTTTCGTCAAAATTTTTCAGAAAATCACGTTTTAAGGAAATCCCGCATCGTGCGAAATTATCTTGTTTTTCCTATACAACACGTTGTAAGTCGAAAAGCTTTCATGTTGCGTGTATGTCTAAGTGTGTAGCCTCAAAAGAGAAGGCACAGGACAGTTTTCTCTCGAAAGGATATTTAAGAATACCACTTCATAAGGAAATACAGTTTTGCAGAGTAAAGACATATACGTACGCATTGGAAACTCTTTACGAGAAGAAATAACGCATCGTACAAAATTAGCTTGTATCTCCAAAACTACACGTTGTATCTCGAAAAGAATTGTTGTGGCGTGTACGTCTTAACATGTAGCATCTAAAGAGAACCAAAAGGAGAATTTTCTTTCGTCAAAATTTTTCAGAAAATCACGTTTTAAGGAAATCCCGCATCGTGCGAAATTATCTTGTTTTTCCTAAACAACACGTTGTAAGTCGAAAAGCTTTCATGTTGCGTGTATGTCTAAGTGTGTAGCCTCAAAAGAGAAGGCACAGGACAGTTTTCTCTCGAAAGGATATGTAAGAATACCACTTCATAAGGAAATACAGTTTTGCAGAGTAAAGACATATACGTACGCATTGGAAACTCTTTACGAGAAGAAATAACGCATAGTACAAAATTAGCTTGTATCTCCAAAACTACACGTTGTATCTCGAAAAGAATTATTGTGGCGTGTACGTCTTAACATGTAGCATCTAAAGAGAACCAAAAGGAGAATTTTCTTTCGTCAAAATTTTTCAGAAAATCACGTTTTAAGGAAATCCCGCATCGTGCGAAATTATCTTGTTTTTCCTATACAACACGTTGTAAGTCGAAAAGCTTTCATGTTGCATGTATGTCTAAGTGTGTAGCCTCAAAAGAGAAGGCACAGGACAGTTTTCTCTCGAAAGGATATGTAAGAATACCACTTCATAAGGAAATACAGTTTTGCAGAGTAAAGACATATACGTACGCATTGGAAACTCTTTACGAGAAGAAATAACGCATAGTACAAAATTAGCTTGTATCTCCAAAACTACACGTTGTATCTCGAAAAGAATTGTTGTGGCGTGTACGTCTTAACATGTAGCATCTAAAGAGAACCAAAAGGAGAATTTTCTTTCGTCAAAATTTTTCAGAAAATCACGTTTTAAGGAAATCCCGCATCATGCGAAATTATCTTGTTTTTCCTAAACAACACGTTGTAAGTCGAAAAGCTTTCATGTTGCGTGTATGTCTACGTGTGTAGCCTCAAAAGAGAAGGCACAGGACAGTTTTCTCTCGAAAGGATATGTAAGAATACCACTTCATAAGGAAATACAGTTTTGCAGAGTAAAGACATATACGTACGCATTGGAAACTCTTTACGAGAAGAAATAACGCATAGTACAAAATTAGCTTGTATCTCCAAAACTACACGTTGTATCTCGAAAAGAATTGTTGTGGCGTGTACGTCTTAACATGTAGCATCTAAAGAGAACCAAAAGGAGAATTTTCTTTCGTCAAAATTTTTCAGAAAATCACGTTTTTAGGAAATCCCGCATCGTGCGAAATTATCTTGTTTTTCCTAAACAACACGTTGTAAGTCGAAAAGCTTTCATGTTGCGTGTATGTCTACGTGTGTAGCCTCAAAAGAGAAGGCACAGGACAGTTTTCTCTCGAAAGGATATGTAAGAATACCACTTCATAAGGAAATACAGTTTTGCAGAGTAAAGACATATACGTACGCATTGGAAACTCTTTAAGAGAAGAAATAACGCATAGTACAAAATTAGCTTGTATCTCCAAAACTACACGTTGTATCTCGAAAAGAATTGTTGTGGCGTGTACGTCTTAACATGTAGCATCAAAGAGAACCAAAAGGAGAATTTTCTTTCGTCAAAATTTTTCAGAAAATCACGTTTTAAGGAAATCCCGCATCGTGCGAAATTATCTTGTTTTTCCTAAACAACACGTTGTAAGTCGAAAAGCTTTCATGTTGCGTGTATGTCTACGTGTGTAGCCTCAAAAGAGAAGGCACAGGACAGTTTTCTCTCGAAAGGATATGTAAGAATACCACTTCATAAGGAAATACAGTTTTGCAGAGTAAAGACATATACGTACGCATTGGAAACTCTTTACGAGAAGAAATAACGCATCGTACAAAATTAGCTTGTATCTCCAAAACTACACGTTGTATCTCGAAAAGAATTGTTGTGGCGTGTACGTCTTAAGATGTAGCATCTAAAGAGAACCAAAAGGAGAATTTTCTTTCGTCAAAATTTTTCAGAAAATCACGTTTTAAGGAAATCCCGCATCGTGCGAAATTATCTTGTTTTTCCTAAACAACACGTTGTAAGTCGAAAAGCTTTCATGTTGCGTGTATGTCTAAGTGTGTAGCCTCAAAAGAGAAGGCACAGGACAGTTTTCTCTCGAAAGGATATGTAAGAATACCACTTCATAAGGAAATAAAGTTTTGCAGAGTAAAGACATATACGTACGCATTGGAAACTCTTTACGAGAAGAAATAACGCATAGTACAAAATTAGCTTGTATCTCCAAAACTACACGTTGTATCTCGAAAAGAATTGTTGTGGCGTGTACGTCTTAACATGTAGCATCTAAAGAGAACCAAAAGGAGAATTTTCTTTCGTCAAAATTTTTCAGAAAATCACGTTTTAAGGAAATCCCGCATCGTGCGAAATTATCTTGTTTTTCCTAAACAACACGTTGTAAGTCGAAAAGCTTTCATGTTGCGTGTATGTCTACGTGTGTAGCCTCAAAAGAGAAGGCACAGGACAGTTTTCTCTCGAAAGGATATGTAAGAATACCACTTCATAAGGAAATACAGTTTTGCAGAGTAAAGACATATACGTACGCATTGGAAACTCTTTACGAGAAGAAATAACGCATAGTACAAAATTAGCTTGTATCTCCAAAACTACACGTTGTATCTCGAAAAGAATTGGTGTGGCGTGTACGTCTTAACATGTAGCATCTAAAGAGAACCAAAAGGAGAATTTTCTTTCGTCAAAATTTTTCAGAAAATCACGTTTTAAGGAAATCCCGCATCGTGCGAAATTATCTTGTTTTTCCTAAACAACACGTTGTAAGTCGAAAAGCTTTCATGTTGCGTGTATGTCTACGTGTGTAGCCTCAAAAGAGAAGGCACAGGACAGTTTTCTCTCGAAAGGATATGTAAGAATACCACTTCATAAGGAAATACAGTTTTGCAGAGTAAAGACATATACGTACGCATTGGAAACTCTTTACGAGAAGAAATAACGCATCGTACAAAATTAGCTTGTATCTCCAAAACTACACGTTGTATCTCGAAAAGAATTGTTGTGGCGTGTACGTCTTAACATGTAGCATCTAAAGAGAACCAAAAGGAGAATTTTCTTTCGTCAAAATTTTTCAGAAAATCACGTTTTAAGGAAATCCCGCATCGTGCGAAATTATCTTGTTTTTCCTAAACAACACGTTGTAAGTCGAAAAGCTTTCATGTTGCGTGTATGTCTAAGTGTGTAGCCTCAAAAGAGAAGGCACAGGACAGTTTTCTCTCGAAAGGATATGTAAGAATACCACTTCATAAGGAAATACAGTTTTGCAGAGTAAAGACATATACGTACGCATTGGAAACTCTTTACGAGAAGAAATAACGCATCGTATAAAATTAGCTTGTATCTCCAAAACTACACGTTGTATCTAGAAAAGAATTGTTGTGGCGTGTACGTCTTAACATGTAGCATCTAAAGAGAACCAAAAGGAGAATTTTCTTTCGTCAAAATTTTTCAGAAAATCACGTTTTAAGGAAATCCCGCATCGTGCGAAATTATCTTGTTTTTCCTAAACAACACGTTGTAAGTCGAAAAGCTTTCATGTTGCGTGTATGTCTAAGTGTGTAGCCTCAAAAGAGAAGGCACAGGACAGTTTTCTCTCGAAAGGATATGTAAGAATACCACTTCATAAGGAAATACAGTTTTGCAGAGTAAAGACATATACGTACGCATTGGAAACTCTTTACGAGAAGAAATAACGCATAGTACAAAATTAGCTTGTATCTCCAAAACTACACGTTGTATCTCGAAAAGAATTATTGTGGCGTGTACGTCTTAACATGTAGCATCTAAAGAGAACCAAAAGGAGAATTTTCTTTCGTCAAAATTTTTCAGAAAATCACGTTTTAAGGAAATCCCGCATCGTGCGAAATTATCTTGTTTTTCCTATACAACACGTTGTAAGTCGAAAAGCTTTCATGTTGCGTGTATGTCTAAGTGTGTAGCCTCAAAAGAGAAGGCACAGGACAGTTTTCTCTCGAAAGGATATGTAAGAATACCACTTCATAAGGAAATACAGTTTTGCAGAGTAAAGACATATACGTACGCATTGGAAACTCTTTACGAGAAGAAATAACGCATCGTACAAAATTAGCTTGTATCTCCAAAACTACACGTTGTATCTCGAAAAGAATTGTTGTGGCGTGTACGTCTTAACATGTAGCATCTAAAGAGAACCAAAAGGAGAATTTTCTTTCGTCAAAATTTTTCAGAAAATCACGTTTTAAGGAAATCCCGCATCGTGCGAAATTATCTTGTTTTTCCTAAACAACACCTTGTAAGTCGAAAAGCTTTCATGTTGCGTGTATGTCTAAGTGTGTAGCCTCAAAAGAGAAGGCACAGGACAGTTTTCTCTCGAAAGGATATGTAAGAATACCACTTCATAAGGAAATACAGTTTTGCAGAGTAAAGACATATACGTACGCATTGGAAACTCTTTAGGAGAAGAAATAACGCATAGTACAAAATTAGCTTGTATCTCCAAAACTACACGTTGTATCTCGAAAAGAATTATTGTGGCGTGTACGTCTTAACATGTAGCATCTAAAGAGAACCAAAAGGAGAATTTTCTTTCGTCAAAATTTTTCAGAAAATCACGTTTTAAGGAAATCCCGCATCGTGCGAAATTATCTTGTTTTTCCTATACAACACGTTGTAAGTCGAAAAGCTTTCATGTTGCATGTATGTCTAAGTGTGTAGCCTCAAAAGAGAAGGCACAGGACAGTTTTCTCTCGAAAGGATATGTAAGAATACCACTTCATAAGGAAATACAGTTTTGCAGATTAAAGACATATACGTACGCATTGGAAACTCTTTACGAGAAGAAATAACGCATAGTACAAAATTAGCTTGTATCTCCAAAACTACACGTTGTATCTCGAAAAGAATTGTTGTGGCGTGTACGTCTTAACATGTAGCATCTAAAGAGAACCAAAAGGAGAATTTTCTTTCGTCAAAATTTTTCAGAAAATCACGTTTTAAGGAAATCCCGCATCGTGCGAAATTATCTTGTTTTTCCTAAACAACACGTTGTAAGTCGAAAAGCTTTCATGTTGCGTGTATGTCTACGTGTGTAGCCTCAAAAGAGAAGGCACAGGACAGTTTTCTCTCGAAAGGATATGTAAGAATACCACTTCATAAGGAAATACAGTTTTGCAGAGTAAAGACATATACGTACGCATTGGAAACTCTTTACGAGAAGAAATAACGCATAGTACAAAATTAGCTTGTATCTCCAAAACTACACGTTGTATCTCGAAAAGAATTGTTGTGGCGTGTACGTCTTAACATGTAGCATCTAAAGAGAACCAAAAGGAGAATTTTCTTTCGTCAAAATTTTTCAGAAAATCACGTTTTAAGGAAATCCCGCATCGTGCGAAATTATCTTGTTTTTCCTAAACAACACGTTGTAAGTCGAAAAGCTTTCATGTTGCGTGTATGTCTACGTGTGTAGCCTCAAAAGAGAAGGCACAGGACAGTTTTCTCTCGAAAGGATATGTAAGAATACCACTTCATAAGGAAATACAGTTTTGCAGAGTAAAGACATATACGTACGCATTGGAAACTCTTTACGAGAAGAAATAACGCATAGTACAAAATTAGCTTGTATCTCCAAAACTACACGTTGTATCTCGAAAAGAATTGTTGTGGCGTGTACGTCTTAACATGTAGCATCTAAAGAGAACCAAAAGGAGAATTTTCTTTCGTCAAAATTTTTCAGAAAATCACGTTTTAAGGAAATCCCGCATCGTGCGAAATTATCTTGTTTTTCCTAAACAACACGTTGTAAGTCGAAAAGCTTTCATGTTGCGTGTATGTCTACGTGTGTAGCCTCAAAAGAGAAGGCACAGGACAGTTTTCTCTCGAAAGGATATGTAAGAATACCACTTCATAAGGAAATACAGTTTTGCAGAGTAAAGACATATACGTACGCATTGGAAACTCTTTACGAGAAGAAATAACGCATCGTACAAAATTAGCTTGTATCTCCAAAACTACACGTTGTATCTCGAAAAGAATTGTTGTGGCGTGTACGTCTTAAGATGTAGCATCTAAAGAGAACCAAAAGGAGAATTTTCTTTCGTCAAAATTTTTCAGAAAATCACGTTTTAAGGAAATCCCGCATCGTGCGAAATTATCTTGTTTTTCCTAAACAACACGTTGTAAGTCGAAAAGCTTTCATGTTGCGTGTATGTCTAAGTGTGTAGCCTCAAAAGAGAAGGCACAGGACAGTTTTCTCTCGAAAGGATATGTAAGAATACCACTTCATAAGGAAATAAAGTTTTGCAGAGTAAAGACATATACGTACGCATTGGAAACTCTTTACGAGAAGAAATAACGCATAGTACAAAATTAGCTTGTATCTCCAAAACTACACGTTGTATCTCGAAAAGAATTGTTGTGGCGTGTACGTCTTAACATGTAGCATCTAAAGAGAACCAAAAGGAGAATTTTCTTTCGTCAAAATTTTTCAGAAATCACGTTTTAAGGAAATCCCGCATCGTGCGAAATTATCTTGTTTTTCCTAAACAACACGTTGTAAGTCGAAAAGCTTTCATGTTGCGTGTATGTCTAAGTGTGTAGCCTCAAAAGAGAAGGCACAGGACAGTTTTCTCTCGAAAGGATATGTAAGAATACCACTTCATTAGGAAATACAGTTTTGCAGAGTAAAGACATATACGTACGCATTGGAAACTCTTTACGAGAAGAAATAACGCATAGTACAAAATTAGCTTGTATCTCCAAAACTACACGTTGTATCTCGAAAAGAATTATTGTGGCGTGTACGTCTTAACATGTAGCATCTAAAGAGAACCAAAAGGAGAATTTTCTTTCGTCAAAATTTTTCAGAAAATCACGTTTTAAGGAAATCCCGCATCGTGCGAAATTATCTTGTTTTTCCTATACAACACGTTGTAAGTCGAAAAGCTTTCATGTTGCGTGTATGTCTAAGTGTGTAGCCTCAAAAGAGAAGGCACAGGACAGTTTTCTCTCGAAAGGATATGTAAGAATACCACTTCATAAGGAAATACAGTTTTGCAGAGTAAAGACATATACGTACGCATTGGAAACTCTTTACGAGAAGAAATAACGCATCGTACAAAATTAGCTTGTATCTCCAAAACTACACGTTGTATCTCGAAAAGAATTGTTGTGGCGTGTACGTCTTAACATGTAGCATCTAAAGAGAACCAAAAGGAGAATTTTCTTTCGTCAAAATTTTTCAGAAAATCACGTTTTAAGGAAATCCCGCATCGTGCGAAATTATCTTGTTTTTCCTAAACAACACCTTGTAAGTCGAAAAGCTTTCATGTTGCGTGTATGTCTAAGTGTGTAGCCTCAAAAGAGAAGGCACAGGACAGTTTTCTCTCGAAAGGATATGTAAGAATACCACTTCATAAGGAAATACAGTTTTGCAGAGTAAAGACATATACGTACGCATTGGAAACTCTTTAGGAGAAGAAATAACGCATAGTACAAAATTAGCTTGTATCTCCAAAACTACACGTTGTATCTCGAAAAGAATTATTGTGGCGTGTACGTCTTAACATGTAGCATCTAAAGAGAACCAAAAGGAGAATTTTCTTTCGTCAAAATTTTTCAGAAAATCACGTTTTAAGGAAATCCCGCATCGTGCGAAATTATCTTGTTTTTCCTATACAACACGTTGTAAGTCGAAAAGCTTTCATGTTGCATGTATGTCTAAGTGTGTAGCCTCAAAAGAGAAGGCACAGGACAGTTTTCTCTCGAAAGGATATGTAAGAATACCACTTCATAAGGAAATACAGTTTTGCAGATTAAAGACATATACGTACGCATTGGAAACTCTTTACGAGAAGAAATAACGCATAGTACAAAATTAGCTTGTATCTCCAAAACTACACGTTGTATCTCGAAAAGAATTGTTGTGGCGTGTACGTCTTAACATGTAGCATCTAAAGAGAACCAAAAGGAGAATTTTCTTTCGTCAAAATTTTTCAGAAATCACGTTTTAAGGAAATCCCGCATCGTGCGAAATTATCTTGTTTTTCCTAAACAACACGTTGTAAGTCGAAAAGCTTTCATGTTGCGTGTATGTCTAAGTGTGTAGCCTCAAAAGAGAAGGCACAGGACAGTTTTCTCTCGAAAGGATATGTAAGAATACCACTTCATTAGGAAATACAGTTTTGCAGAGTAAAGACATATACGTAAGCATTGGAAACTCTTTACGAGAAGAAATAACGCATAGTACAAAATTAGCTTGTATCTCCAAAACTACACGTTGTATCTCGAAAAGAATTATTGTGGCGTGTACGTCTTAACATGTAGCATCTAAAGAGAACCAAAAGGAGAATTTTCTTTGGTCAAAATTTTTCAGAAAATCACGTTTTAAGGAAATCCCGCATCGTGCGAAATTATCTTGTTTTTCCTATACAACACGTTGTAAGTCGAAAAGCTTTCATGTTGCGTGTATGTCTAAGTGTGTAGCCTCAAAAGAGAAGGCACAGGACAGTTTTCTCTCGAAAGGATATGTAAGAATACCACTTCATAAGGAAATACAGTTTTGCAGAGTAAAGACATATACGTACGCATTGGAAACTCTTTACGAGAAGAAATAACGCATCGTACAAAATTAGCTTGTATCTCCAAAACTACACGTTGTATCTCGAAAAGAATTGTTGTGGCGTGTACGTCTTAACATGTAGCATCTAAAGAGAACCAAAAGGAGAATTTTCTTTCGTCAAAATTTTTCAGAAAATCACGTTTTAAGGAAATCCCGCATCGTGCGAAATTATCTTGTTTTTCCTAAACAACACGTTGTAAGTCGAAAAGCTTTCATGTTGCGTGTATGTCTAAGTGTGTAGCCTCAAAAGAGAAGGCACAGGACAGTTTTCTCTCGAAAGGATATGTAAGAATACCACTTCATAAGGAAATACAGTTTTGCAGAGTAAAGACATATACGTACGCATTGGAAACTCTTTACGAGAAGAAATAACGCATAGTACAAAATTAGCTTGTATCTCCAAAACTACACGTTGTATCTCGAAAAGAATTATTGTGGCGTGTACGTCTTAACATGTAGCATCTAAAGAGAACCAAAAGGAGAATTTCCTTTCGTCAAAATTTTTCAGAAAATCACGTTTTAAGGAAATCCCGCATCGTGCGAAATTATCTTGTTTTTCCTATACAACACGTTGTAAGTCGAAAAGCTTTCATGTTGCATGTATGTCTAAGTGTGTAGCCTCAAAAGAGAAGGCACAGGACAGTTTTCTCTCGAAAGGATATGTAAGAATACCACTTCATAAGGAAATACAGTTTTGCAGAGTAAAGACATATACGTACGCATTGGAAACTCTTTACGAGAAGAAATAACGCATAGTACAAAATTAGCTTGTATCTCCAAAACTACACGTTGTATCTCGAAAAGAATTGTTGTGGCGTGTACGTCTTAACATGTAGCATCTAAAGAGAACCAAAAGGAGAATTTTCTTTCGTCAAAATTTTTCAGAAAATCACGTTTTAAGGAAATCCCGCATCATGCGAAATTATCTTGTTTTTCCTAAACAACACGTTGTAAGTCGAAAAGCTTTCATGTTGCGTGTATGTCTACGTGTGTAGCCTCAAAAGAGAAGGCACAGGACAGTTTTCTCTCGAAAGGATATGTAAGAATACCACTTCATAAGGAAATACAGTTTTGCAGAGTAAAGACATATACGTACGCATTGGAAACTCTTTACGAGAAGAAATAACGCATAGTACAAAATTAGCTTGTATCTCCAAAACTACACGTTGTATCTCGAAAAGAATTGTTGTGGCGTGTACGTCTTAACATGTAGCATCTAAAGAGAACCAAAAGGAGAATTTTCTTTCGTCAAAATTTTTCAGAAAATCACGTTTTAAGGAAATCCCGCATCGTGCGAAATTATCTTGTTTTTCCTAAACAACACGTTGTAAGTCGAAAAGCTTTCATGTTGCGTGTATGTCTACGTGTGTAGCCTCAAAAGAGAAGGCACAGGACAGTTTTCTCTCGAAAGGATATGTAAGAATACCACTTCATAAGGAAATACAGTTTTGCAGAGTAAAGACATATACGTACGCATTGGAAACTCTTCACGAGAAGAAATAACGCATCGTACAAAATTAGCTTGTATCTCCAAAACTACACGTTGTATCTCGAAAAGAATTGTTGTGGCGTGTACGTCTTAAGATGTAGCATCTAAAGAGAACCAAAAGGAGAATTTTCTTTCGTCAAAATTTTTCAGAAAATCACGTTTTAAGGAAATCCCGCATCGTGCGAAATTATCTTGTTTTTCCTAAACAACACGTTGTAAGTCGAAAAGCTTTCATGTTGCGTGTATGTCTAAGTGTGTAGCCTCAAAAGAGAAGGCACAGGACAGTTTTCTCTCGAAAGGATATGTAAGAATACCACTTCATAAGGAAATAAAGTTTTGCAGAGTAAAGACATATACGTACGCATTGGAAACTCTTTACGAGAAGAAATAACGCATAGTACAAAATTAGCTTGTATCTCCAAAACTACACGTTGTATCTCGAAAAGAATTGTTGTGGCGTGTACGTCTTAACATGTAGCATCTAAAGAGAACCAAAAGGAGAATTTTCTTTCGTCAAAATTTTTCAGAAAATCACGTTTTAAGGAAATCCCGCATCGTGCGAAATTATCTTGTTTTTCCTAAACAACACGTTGTAAGTCGAAAAGCTTTCATGTTGCGTGTATGTCTACGTGTGTAGCCTCAAAAGAGAAGGCACAGGACAGTTTTCTCTCGAAAGGATATGTAAGAATACCACTTCATAAGGAAATACAGTTTTGCAGAGTAAAGACATATACGTACGCATTGGAAACTCTTTACGAGAAGAAATAACGCATAGTACAAAATTAGCTTGTATCTCCAAAACTACACGTTGTATCTCACAAAGAATTGTTGTGGCGTGTACGTCTTAACATGTAGCATCTAAAGAGAACCAAAAGGAGAATTTTCTTTCGTCAAAATTTTTCAGAAAATCACGTTTTAAGGAAATCCCGCATCGTGCGAAATTATCTTGTTTTTCCTAAACAACACGTTGTAAGTCGAAAAGCTTTCATGTTGCGTGTATGTCTACGTGTGTAGCCTCAAAAGAGAAGGCACAGGACAGTTTTCTCTCGAAAGGATATGTAAGAATACCACTTCATAAGGAAATACAGTTTTGCAGATTAAAGACATATACGTACGCATTGGAAACTCTTTACGAGAAGAAATAACGCATAGTACAAAATTAGCTTGTATCTCCAAAACTACACGTTGTATCTCGAAAAGAATTGTTGTGGCGTGTACGTCTTAACATGTAGCATCTAAAGAGAACCAAAAGGAGAATTTTCTTTCGTCAAAATTTTTCAGAAAATCACGTTTTAAGGAAATCCCGCATCGTGCGAAATTATCTTGTTTTTCCTAAACAACACGTTGTAAGTCGAAAAGCTTTCATGTTGCGTGTATGTCTACGTGTGTAGCCTCAAAAGAGAAGGCACAGGACAGTTTTCTCTCGAAAGGATATGTAAGAATACCACTTCATAAGGAAATACAGTTTTGCAGAGTAAAGACATATACGTACGCATTGGAAACTCTTTACGAGAAGAAATAACGCATCGTACAAAATTAGCTTGTATCTCCAAAACTACACGTTGTATCTCGAAAAGAATTGTTGTGGCGTGTACGTCTTAACATGTAGCATCTAAAGAGAACCAAAAGGAGAATTTTCTTTCGTCAAAATTTTTCAGAAAATCACGTTTTAAGGAAATCCCGCATCGTGCGAAATTATCTTGTTTTTCCTAAACAACACGTTGTAAGTCGAAAAGCTTTCATGTTGCGTGTATGTCTACGTGTGTAGCCTCAAAAGAGAAGGCACAGGACAGTTTTCTCTCGAAAGGATATGTAAGAATACCACTTCATAAGGAAATACAGTTTTGCAGAGTAAAGACATATACGTACGCATTGGAAACTCTTTACGAGAAGAAATAACGCATAGTACAAAATTAGCTTGTATCTCCAAAACTACACGTTGTATCTCGAAAAGAATTGTTGTGGCGTGTACGTCTTAACATGTAGCATCTAAAGAGAACCAAAAGGAGAATTTTCTTTCGTCAAAATTTTTCAGAAAATCACGTTTTAAGGAAATCCCGCATCGTGCGAAATTATCTTGTTTTTCCTAAACAACACGTTGTAAGTCGAAAAGCTTTCATGTTGCGTGTATGTCTACGTGTGTAGCCTCAAAAGAGAAGGCACAGGACAGTTTTCTCTCGAAAGGATATGTAAGAATACCACTTCATAAGGAAATACAGTTTTGCAGAGTAAAGACATATACGTACGCATTGGAAACTCTTTACGAGAAGAAATAACGCATCGTACAAAATTAGCTTGTATCTCCAAAACTACACGTTGTATCTCGAAAAGAATTGTTGTGGCGTGTACGTCTTAAGATGTAGCATCTAAAGAGAACCAAAAGGAGAATTTTCTTTCGTCAAAATTTTTCAGAAAATCACGTTTTAAGGAAATCCCGCATCGTGCGAAATTATCTTGTTTTTCCTAAACAACACGTTGTAAGTCGAAAAGCTTTCATGTTGCGTGTATGTCTAAGTGTGTAGCCTCAAAAGAGAAGGCACAGGACAGTTTTCTCTCGAAAGGATATGTAAGAATACCACTTCATAAGGAAATAAAGTTTTGCAGAGTAAAGACATATACGTACGCATTGGAAACTCTTTACGAGAAGAAATAACGCATAGTACAAAATTAGCTTGTATCTCCAAAACTACACGTTGTATCTCGAAAAGAATTGTTGTGGCGTGTACGTCTTAACATGTAGCATCTAAAGAGAACCAAAAGGAGAATTTTCTTTCGTCAAAATTTTTCAGAAAATCACGTTTTAAGGAAATCCCGCATCGTGCGAAATTATCTTGTTTTTCCTAAACAACACGTTGTAAGTCGAAAAGCTTTCATGTTGCGTGTATGTCTACGTGTGTAGCCTCAAAAGAGAAGGCACAGGACAGTTTTCTCTCGAAAGGATATGTAAGAATACCACTTCATAAGGAAATACAGTTTTGCAGAGTAAAGACATATACGTACGCATTGGAAACTCTTTACGAGAAGAAATAACGCATCGTACAAAATTAGCTTGTATCTCCAAAACTACACGTTGTATCTCGAAAAGAATTGTTGTGGCGTGTACGTCTTAACATGTAGCATCTAAAGAGAACCAAAAGGAGAATTTTCTTTCGTCAAAATTTTTCAGAAAATCACGTTTTAAGGAAATCCCGCATCGTGCGAAATTATCTTGTTTTTCCTAAACAACACGTTGTAAGTCGAAAAGCTTTCATGTTGCGTGTATGTCTAAGTGTGTAGCCTCAAAAGAGAAGGCACAGGACAGTTTTCTCTCGAAAGGATATGTAAGAATACCACTTCATAAGGAAATACAGTTTTGCAGAGTAAAGACATATACGTACGCATTGGAAACTCTTTACGAGAAGAAATAACGCATAGTACAAAATTAGCTTGTATCTCCAAAACTACACGTTGTATCTCGAAAAGAATTGTTGTGGCGTGTACGTCTTAACATGTAGCATCTAAAGAGAACCAAAAGGAGAATTTTCTTTCGTCAAAATTTTTCAGAAAATCACGTTTTAAGGAAATCCCGCATCGTGCGAAATTATCTTGTTTTTCCTAAACAACGCGTTGTAAGACGAAAAGCTTTCATGTTGCGTGTATGTCTACGTGTGTAGCCTCAAAAGAGAAGGCACAGGACAGTTTTCTCTCGAAAGGATATGTAAGAATACCACTTCATAAGGAAATACAGTTTTGCAGAGTAAAGACATATACGTACGCATTGGAAACTCTTTACGAGAAGAAATAACGCATAGTACAAAATTAGCTTGTATCTCCAAAACTACACGTTGTATCTCGAAAAGAATTGTTGTGGCGTGTACGTCTTAACATGTAGCATCTAAAGAGAACCAAAAGGAGAATTTTCTTTCGTCAAAATTTTTCAGAAAATCACGTTTTAAGGAAATCCCGCATCGTGCGAAATTATCTTGTTTTTCCTAAACAACACATTGTAAGTCGAAAAGCTTTCATGTTGCGTGTATGTCTACGTGTGTAGCCTCAAAAGAGAAGGCACAGGACAGTTTTCTCTCGAAAGGATATGTAAGAATACCACTTCATAAGGAAATACAGTTTTGCAGAGTAAAGACCTATACGTACGCATTGGAAACTCTTTACGAGAAGAAATAACGCATAGTACAAAATTAGCTTGTATCTCCAAAACTACACGTTGTATCTCGAAAAGAATTGTTGTGGCGTGTATGTCTTAACATGTAGCATCTAAAGAGAACCAAAAGAAGAATTTTCTTTCGTCAAAATTTTTCAGAAAATCACGTTTTAAGGAAATCCCGCATCGTGCGAAATTATCTTGTTTTTCCTAAACAACACGTTGTAAGTCGAAAAGCTTTCATGTTGCGTGTATGTCTACGTGTGTAGCCTCAAAGGAGAAGGCACAGGACAGTTTTCTCTCGAAAGGATATGTAAGAATACCACTTCATAAGGAAATACAGTTTTGCAGAGTAAAGACATATACGTACGCATTGGAAACTCTTTACGAGAAGAAATAACGCATAGTACAAAATTAGCTTGTATCTCCAAAACTACACGTTGTATCTCGAAAAGAATTGTTGTGGCGTGTACGTCTTAACATGTAGCATCTAAAGAGAACCAAAAGGAGAATTTTCTTTCGTCAAAATTTTTCAGAAAATCACGTTTTAAGGAAATCCCGCATCGTGCGAAATTATCTTGTTTTTCCTAAACAACACGTTGTAAGTCGAAAAGCTTTCATGTTGCGTGTATGTCTACGTGTGTAGCCTCAAAAGAGAAGGCACAGGACAGTTTTCTCTCGAAAGGATATGTAAGAATACCACTTCATAAGGAAATACAGTTTTGCAGAATAAAGACATATACGTACGCATTGGAAACTCTTTACGAGAAGAAATAACGCATAGTACAAAATTAGCTTGTATCTCCAAAACTACACGTTGTATCTCGAAAAGAATTGTTGTGGCGTGTACGTCTTAACGTGTAGCATCTAAAGAGAACCAAAAGGAGAATTTTCTTTCGTCAAAATTTTTCATAAAATCACGTTTTAAGGAAATCCCGCATCGTGCGAAATTATCTTGTTTTTCCTAAACAACACGTTGTAAGTCGAAAAGCTTTCATGTTGCGTGTATGTCTAAGTGTGTAGCCTCAAAAGAGAAGGCACAGGACAGTTTTCTCTCGAAAGGATATGTAAGAATACCACTTCATAAGGAAATACAGTTTTGCAGAGTAAAGACATATACGTACGCATTGGAAACTCTTTACGAGAAGAAATAACGCATAGTACAAAATTAGCTTGTATCTCCAAAACTACACGTTGTATCTCGAAAAGAATTGTTGTGGCGTGTACGTCTTAACATGTAGCATCTAAAGAGAACCAAAAGGAGAATTTTCTTTCGTCAAAATTTTTCAGAAAATCACGTTTTAAGGAAATCCCGCATCGTGCGAAATTATCTTGTTTTTCCTAAACAACACGTTGTAAGTCGAAAAGCTTTCATGTTGCGTGTATATCTACGTGTGTAGCCTCAAAAGAGAAGGCACAGGACAGTTTTCTCTCGAAAGGATATGTAAGAATACCACTTCATAAGGAAATACAGTTTTGCAGAGTAAAGACATATACGTACGCATTGGAAACTCTTTACGAGAAGAAATAACGCATAGTACAAAATTAGCTTGTATCTCCAAAACTACACGTTGTATCTCGAAAAGAATTGTTGTGGCGTGTACGTCTTAACATGTAGCATCTAAAGAGAACCAAAAGGAGAATTTTCTTTCGTCAAAATTTTTCAGAAAATCACGTTTTAAGGAAATCCCGCATCGTGCGAAATTATCTTGTTTTTCCTAAACAACACGTTGTAAGTCGAAAAGCTTTCATGTTGCGTGTATGTCTACGTGTGTAGCCTCAAAAGAGAAGGCACAGGACAGTTTTCTCTCGAAAGGATATGTAAGAATACCACTTCATAAGGAAATACAGTTTTGCAGAGTAAAGACATATACGTACGCATTGGAAACTCTTTACGAGAAGAAATAACGCATAGTACAAAATTAGCTTGTATCTCCAAAACTACACGTTGTATCTCGAAAAGAATTGTTGTGGCGTGTACGTCTTAACATGTAGCATCTAAAGAGAACCAAAAGGAGAATTTTCTTTCGTCAAAATTTTTCAGAAAATCACGTTTTAAGGAAATCCCGCATCGTGCGAAATTATCTTGTTTTTCCTAAACAACACGTTGTAAGTCGAAAAGCTTTCATGTTGCGTGTATGTCTACGTGTGTAGCCTCAAAAGAGAAGGCACAGGACAGTTTTCTCTCGAAAGGATATGTAAGAATACCACTTCATAAGGAAATACAGTTTTGCAGAGTAAAGACATATACGTACGCATTGGAAACTCTTTACGAGAAGAAATAACGCATCGTACAAAATTAGCTTGTATCTCCAAAACTACACGTTGTATCTCGAAAAGAATTGTTGTGGCGTGTACGTCTTAACATGTAGCATCTAAAGAGAACCAAAAGGAGAATTTTCTTTCGTCAAAATTTTTCAGAAAATCACGTTTTAAGGAAATCCCGCATCGTGCGAAATTATCTTGTTTTTCCTAAACAACACGTTGTAAGTCGAAAAGCTTTCATGTTGCGTGTATGTCTAAGTGTGTAGCCTCAAAAGAGAAGGCACAGGACAGTTTTCTCTCGAAAGGATATGTAAGAATACCACTTCATAAGGAAATACAGTTTTGCAGAGTAAAGACATATACGTACGCATTGGAAACTCTTTACGAGAAGAAATAACGCATAGTACAAAATTAGCTTGTATCTCCAAAACTACACGTTGTATCTCGAAAAGAATTATTGTGGCGTGTACGTCTTAACATGTAGCATCTAAAGAGAACCAAAAGGAGCATTTTCTTTCGTCAAAATTTTTCAGAAAATCACGTTTTAAGGAAATCCCGCATCGTGCGAAATTATCTTGTTTTTCCTAAACAACACGTTGTAAGTCGAAAAGCTTTCATGTTGCGTGTATATCTACGTGTGTAGCCTCAAAAGAGAAGGCACAGGACAGTTTTCTCTCGAAAGGATATGTAAGAATACCACTTCATAAGGAAATAGAGTTTTGCAGAGTAAAGACATATACGTACGCATTGGAAACTCTTTACGAGAAGAAATAACGCATAGTACAAAATTAGCTTGTATCTCCAAAACTACACGTTGTATCTCGAAAAGAATTGTTGTGGCGTGTACGTCTTAACATGTAGCATCTAAAAAGAACCAAAAGGAGAATTTTCTTTCGTCAAAATTTTTCAGAAAATCACGTTTTAAGGAAATCCCGCATCGTACGAAATTATCTTGTTTTTCCTAAACAACACGTTGTAAGTCGAAAAGCTTTCATGTTGCGTGTATGTCTACGTGTGTAGCCTCAAAAGAGAAGGCACAGGACAGTTTTCTCTCGAAAGGATATGTAAGAATACCACTTCATAAGGAAATACAGTTTTGCAGAGTAAAGACATATACGTACGCATTGGAAACTCTTTACGAGAAGAAATAACGCATAGTACAAAATTAGCTTGTATCTCCAAAACTACACGTTGTATCTCGAAAAGAATTGTTGTGGCGTGTACGTCTTAACATGTAGCATCTAAAGAGAACCAAAAGGAGAATTTTCTTTCGTCAAAATTTTTCAGAAAATCACGTTTTAAGGAAATCCCGCATCGTGCGAAATTATCTTGTTTTTCCTAAACAACACGTTGTAAGTCGAAAAGCTTTCATGTTGCGTGTATGTCTAAGTGTGTAGCCTCAAAAGAGAAGGCACAGGACAGTTTTCTCTCGAAAGGATATGTAAGAATACCACTTCATAAGGAAATACAGTTTTGCAGAGTAAAGACATATACGTACGCATTGGAAACTCTTTACGAGAAGAAATAACGCATCGTACAAAATTAGCTTGTATCTCCAAAACTACACGTTGTATCTCGAAAAGAATTGTTGTGGCGTGTACGTCTTAACATGTAGCATCTAAAGAGAACCAAAAGGAGAATTTTCTTTCGTCAAAATTTTTCAGAAAATCACGTTTTAAGGAAATCCCGCATCGTGCGAAATTATCTTGTTTTTCCTAAACAACACGTTGTAAGTCGAAAAGCTTTCATGTTGCGTGTATGTCTAAGTGTGTAGCCTCAAAAGAGAAGGCACAGGACAGTTTTCTCTCGAAAGGATATGTAAGAATACCACTTCATAAGGAAATACAGTTTTGCAGAGTAAAGACATATACGTACACATTGGAAACTCTTTACGAGAAGAAATAACGCATAGTACAAAATTAGCTTGTATCTCCAAAACTACACGTTGTATCTCGAAAAGAATTATTGTGGCGTGTACGTCTTAACATGTAGCATCTAAAGAGAACCAAAAGGAGAATTTTCTTTCGTCAAAATTTTTCAGAAAATCACGTTTTAAGGAAATCCCGCATCGTGCGAAATTATCTTGTTTTTCCTATACAACACGTTGTAAGTCGAAAAGCTTTCATGTTGCGTGTATGTCTAAGTGTGTAGCCTCAAAAGAGAAGGCACAGGACAGTTTTCTCTCGAAAGGATATGTAAGAATACCACTTCATAAGGAAATACAGTTTTGCAGAGTAAAGACATATACGTACGCATTGGAAACTCTTTACGAGAAGAAATAACGCATAGTACAAAATTAGCTTGTATCTCCAAAACTACACGTTGTATCTCGAAAAGAATTGTTGTGGCGTGTACGTCTTAACATGTAGCATCTAAAGAGAACCAAAAGGAGAATTTTCTTTCGTCAAAAATTTTCAGAAAATCACGTTTTAAGGAAATCCCGCATCGTGCGAAATTATCTTGTTTTTCCTAAACAACACGTTGTAAGTCGAAAAGCTTTCATGTTGCGTGTATGTCTACGTGTGTAGCCTCAAAAGAGAAGGCACAGGACAGTTTTCTCTCGAAAGGATATGTAAGAATACCACTTCATAAGGAAATACAGTTTTGCAGAGTAAAGACATATACGTACGCATTGGAAACTCTTTACGAGAAGAAATAACGCATCGTACAAAATTAGCTTGTATCTCCAAAACTACACGTTGTATCTCGAAAAGAATTGTTGTGGCGTGTACGTCTTAACATGTAGCATCTAAAGAGAACCAAAAGGAGAATTTTCTTTCGTCAAAATTTTTCAGAAAATCACGTTTTAAGGAAATCCCGCATCGTGCGAAATTATGTTGTTTTTCCTAAACAACACGTTTTAAGTCGAAAAGCTTTCATGTTGCGTGTATGTCTACGTGTGTAGCCTCAAAAGAGAAGGCACAGGACAGTTTTCTCTCGAAAGGATATGTAAGAATACCACTTCATAAGGAAATACAGTTTTGCAGAGTAAAGACATATACGTACGCATTGGAAACTCTTTAGGAGAAGAAATAACGCATCGTACAAAATTAGCTTGTATCTCCAAAACTACACGTTGTATCTCGAAAAGAATTGTTGTGGCGTGTACGTCTTAACATGTAGCATCTAAAGAGAACGAAAAGGAGAATTTTCTTTCGTCAAAAATTTTCAGAAAATCACGTTTTAAGGAAATCCCGCATCGTGCGAAATTATCTTGTTTTTCCTAAACAACACGTAAGTCGAAAAGCTTTCATGTTGCGTGTATGTCTAAGTGTGTAGCCTCAAAAGAGAAGGCACAGGACAGTTTTCTCTCGAAAGGATATGTAAGAATACCACTTCATAAGGAAATACAGTTTTGCAGAGTAAAGACATATACGTACGCATTGGAAACTCTTTACGAGAAGAAATAACGCATAGTACAAAATTAGCTTGTATCTCCAAAACTACACGTTGTATCTCGAAAAGAATTATTGTGGCGTGTATGTCTTAACATGTAGCATCTAAAGAGAACCAAAAGGAGAATTTTCTTTCGTCAAAATTTTTCAGAAAATCACGTTTTAAGGAAATCCCGCATCGTGCGAAATTATCTTGTTTTTCCTATACAACACGTTGTAAGTCGAAAAGCTTTCATGTTGCATGTATGTCTAAGTGTGTAGCCTCAAAAGAGAAGGCACAGGACAGTTTTCTCTCGAAAGGATATGTAAGAATACCACTTCATAAGGAAATACAGTTTTGCAGAGTAAAGACATATACGTACGCATTGGAAACTCTTTACGAGAAGAAATAACGCATAGTACAAAATTAGCTTGTATCTCCAAAACTACACGTTGTATCTCGAAAAGAATTGTTGTGGCGTGTACGTCTTAACATGTAGCATCTAAAGAGAACCAAAAGGAGAATTTTCTTTCGTCAAAATTTTTCAGAAAATCACGTTTTAAGGAAATCCCGCATCGTGCGAAATTATCTTGTTTTTCCTAAACAACACGTTGTAAGTCGAAAAGCTTTCATGTTGCGTGTATGTCTACGTGTGTAGCCTCAAAAGAGAAGGCACAGGACAGTTTTCTCTCGAAAGGATATGTAAGAATACCACTTCATAAGGAAATACAGTTTTGCAGAGTAAAGACATATACGTACGCATTGGAAACTCTTTAGGAGAAGAAATAACGCATAGTACAAAATTAGCTTGTATCTCCAAAACTACACGTTGTATCTCGAAAAGAATTGTTGTGGCGTGTACGTCTTAACATGTAGCATCTAAAGAGAACCAAAAGGAGAATTTTCTTTCGTCAAAATTTTTCAGAAAATCACGTTTTAAGGAAATCCCGCATCGTGCGAAATTATCTTGTTTTTCCTAAACAACACGTTTTAAGTCGAAAAGCTTTCATGTTGCGTGTATGTCTACGTGTGTAGCCTCAAAAGAGAAGGCACAGGACAGTTTTCTCTCGAAAGGATATGTAAGAATACCACTTCATAAGGAAATACAGTTTTGCAGAGTAAAGACATATACGTACGCATTGGAAACTCTTTAGGAGAAGAAATAACGCATCGTACAAAATTAGCTTGTATCTCCAAAACTACACGTTGTATCTCGAAAAGAATTGTTGTGGCGTGTACGTCTTAACATGTAGCATCTAAAGAGAACCAAAAGGAGAATTTTCTTTCGTCAAAAATTTTCAGAAAATCACGTTTTAAGGAAATCCCGCATCGTGCGAAATTATCTTGTTTTTCCTAAACAACACGTAAGTCGAAAAGCTTTCATGTTGCGTGTATGTCTAAGTGTGTAGCCTCAAAAGAGAAGGCACAGGACAGTTTTCTCTCGAAAGGATATGTAAGAATACCACTTCATAAGGAAATACAGTTTTGCAGAGTAAAGACATATACGTACGCATTGGAAACTCTTTACGAGAAGAAATAACGCATAGTACAAAATTAGCTTGTATCTCCAAAACTACACGTTGTATCTCGAAAAGAATTATTGTGGCGTGTATGTCTTAACATGTAGCATCTAAAGAGAACCAAAAGGAGAATTTTCTTTCGTCAAAATTTTTCAGAAAATCACGTTTTAAGGAAATCCCGCATCGTGCGAAATTATCTTGTTTTTCCTATACAACACGTTGTAAGTCGAAAAGCTTTCATGTTGCATGTATGTCTAAGTGTGTAGCCTCAAAAGAGAAGGCACAGGACAGTTTTCTCTCGAAAGGATATGTAAGAATACCACTTCATAAGGAAATACAGTTTTGCAGAGTAAAGACATATACGTACGCATTGGAAACTCTTTACGAGAAGAAATAACGCATAGTACAAAATTAGCTTGTATCTCCAAAACTACACGTTGTATCTCGAAAAGAATTGTTGTGGCGTGTACGTCTTAACATGTAGCATCTAAAGAGAACCAAAAGGAGAATTTTCTTTCGTCAAAATTTTTCAGAAAATCACGTTTTAAGGAAATCCCGCATCGTGCGAAATTATCTTGTTTTTCCTAAACAACACGTTGTAAGTCGAAAAGCTTTCATGTTGCGTGTATGTCTACGTGTGTAGCCTCAAAAGAGAAGGCACAGGACAGTTTTCTCTCGAAAGGATATGTAAGAATACCACTTCATAAGGAAATACAGTTTTGCAGAGTAAAGACATATACGTACGCATTGGAAACTCTTTAGGAGAAGAAATAACGCATAGTACAAAATTAGCTTGTATCTCCAAAACTACACGTTGTATCTCGAAAAGAATTGTTGTGGCGTGTACGTCTTAACATGTAGCATCTAAAGAGAACCAAAAGGAGAATTTTCTTTCGTCAAAATTTTTCAGAAAATCACGTTTTAAGGAAATCCCGCATCGTGCGAAATTATCTTGTTTTTCCTAAACAACACGTTGTAAGTCGAAAAGCTTTCATGTTGCGTGTATGTCTACGTGTGTAGCCTCAAAAGAGAAGGCACAGGACAGTTTTCTCTCGAAAGGATATGTAAGAATACCACTTCATAAGGAAATACAGTTTTGCAGAGTAAAGACATATACGTACGCATTGGAAACTCTTTACGAGAAGAAATAACGCATAGTACAAAATTAGCTTGTATCTCCAAAACTACACGTTGTATCTCGAAAAGAATTGTTGTGGCGTGTACGTCTTAACGTGTAGCATCTAAAGAGAACCAAAAGGAGAATTTTCTTTCGTCAAATTTTTCATAAAATCACGTTTTAAGGAAATCCCGCATCGTGCGAAATTATCTTGTTTTTCCTAAACAACACGTTGTAAGTCGAAAAGCTTTCATGTTGCGTGTATGTCTAAGTGTGTAGCCTCAAAAGAGAAGGCACAGGACAGTTTTCTCTCGAAAGGATATGTAAGAATACCACTTCATAAGGAAATACAGTTTTGCAGAGTAAAGACATATACGTACGCATTGGAAACTCTTTACGAGAAGAAATAACGCATCGTACAAAATTAGCTTGTATCTCCAAAACTACACGTTGTATCTCGAAAAGAATTGTTGTGGCGTGTACGTCTTAACATGTAGCATCTAAAGAGAACCAAAAGGAGAATTTTCTTTCGTCAAAATTTTTCAGAAAATCACGTTTTAAGGAAATCCCGCATCGTGCGAAATTATCTTGTTTTTCCTAAACAACACGTTGTAAGTCGAAAAGCTTTCATGTTGCGTGTATATCTACGTGTGTAGCCTCAAAAGAGAAGGCACAGGACAGTTTTCTCTCGAAAGGATATGTAAGAATACCACTTCATAAGGAAATACAGTTTTGCAGAGTAAAGACATATACGTACGCATTGGAAGCTCTTTACGAGAAGAAATAACGCATAGTACAAAATTAGCTTGTATCTCCAAAACTAAACGTTGTATCTCGAAAAGAATTGTTGTGGCGTGTACGTCTTAACATGTAGCATCTAAAGAGAACCAAAAGGAGAATTTTCTTTCGTCAAAATTTTTCAGAAAATCACGTTTTAAGGAAATCCCGCATCGTGCGAAATTATCTTGTTTTTCCTAAACAACACGTTGTAAGTCGAAAAGCTTTCATGTTGCGTGTATGTCTAAGTGTGTAGCTTCAAAAGAGAAGGCACAGGACAGTTTTCTCTCGAAAGGATATGTAAGAATACCACTTCATAAGGAAATACAGTTTTGCAGAGTAAAGACATATACGTACGCATTGGAAACTCTTTACGAGAAGAAATAACGCATAGTAAAAAATTAGCTTGTATCTCCAAAACTACACGTTGTATCTCGAAAAGAATTGTTGTGGCGTGTACGTCTTAACATGTAGCATCTAAAGAGAACCAAAAGGAGAATTTTCTTTCGTCAAAATTTTTCAGAAAATCACGTTTTAAGGAAATCCCGCATCGTGCGAAATTATCTTGTTTTTCCTATACAACACGTTGTAAGTCGAAAAGCTTTCATGTTGCGTGTATGTCTAAGTGTGTAGCCTCAAAAGAGAAGGCACAGGACAGTTTTCTCTCGAAAGGATATGTAAGAATACCACTTCATAAGGAAATACAGTTTTGCAGAGTAAAGACATATACGTACGCATTGGAAACTCTTTACGAGAAGAAATAACGCATAGTACAAAATTAGCTTGTATCTCCAAAACTACACGTTGTATCTCGAAAAGAATTGTTGTGGCGTGTACGTCTTAACATGTAGCATCTAAAGAGAACCAAAAGGAGAATTTTCTTTCGTCAAAAATTTTCAGAAAATCACGTTTTAAGGAAATCCCGCATCGTGCGAAATTATCTTGTTTTTCCTAAACAACACGTTGTAAGTCGAAAAGCTTTCATGTTGCGTGTATGTCTACGTGTGTAGCCTCAAAAGAGAAGGCACAGGACAGTTTTCTCTCGAAAGGATATGTAAGAATACCACTTCATAAGGAAATACAGTTTTGCAGAGTAAAGACATATACGTACGCATTGGAAACTCTTTACGAGAAGAAATAACGCATCGTACAAAATTAGCTTGTATCTCCAAAACTACACGTTGTATCTCGAAAAGAATTGTTGTGGCGTGTACGTCTTAACATGTAGCATCTAAAGAGAACCAAAAGGAGAATTTTCTTTCGTCAAAATTTTTCAGAAAATCACGTTTTAAGGAAATCCCGCATCGTGCGAAATTATGTTGTTTTTCCTAAACAACACGTTTTAAGTCGAAAAGCTTTCATGTTGCGTGTATGTCTACGTGTGTAGCCTCAAAAGAGAAGGCACAGGACAGTTTTCTCTCGAAAGGATATGTAAGAATACCACTTCATAAGGAAATACAGTTTTGCAGAGTAAAGACATATACGTACGCATTGGAAACTCTTTAGGAGAAGAAATAACGCATCGTACAAAATTAGCTTGTATCTCCAAAACTACACGTTGTACCTCGAAAAGAATTGTTGTGGCGTGTACGTCTTAACATGTAGCATCTAAAGAGAACCAAAAGGAGAATTTTCTTTCGTCAAAAATTTTCAGAAAATCACGTTTTAAGGAAATCCCGCATCGTGCGAAATTATCTTGTTTTTCCTAAACAACACTTAAGTCGAAAAGCTTTCATGTTGCGTGTATGTCTAAGTGTGTAGCCTCAAAAGAGAAGGCACAGGACAGTTTTCTCTCGAAAGGATATGTAAGAATACCACTTCATAAGGAAATACAGTTTTGCAGAGTAAAGACATATACGTACGCATTGGAAACTCTTTACGAGAAGAAATAACGCATAGTACAAAATTAGCTTGTATCTCCAAAACTACACGTTGTATCTCGAAAAGAATTATTGTGGCGTGTATGTCTTAACATGTAGCATCTAAAGAGAACCAAAAGGAGAATTTTCTTTCGTCAAAATTTTTCAGAAAATCACGTTTTAAGGAAATCCCGCATCGTGCGAAATTATCTTGTTTTTCCTATACAACACGTTGTAAGTCGAAAAGCTTTCATGTTGCATGTATGTCTAAGTGTGTAGCCTCAAAAGAGAAGGCACAGGACAGTTTTCTCTCGAAAGGATATGTAAGAATACCACTTCATAAGGAAATACAGTTTTGCAGAGTAAAGACATATACGTACGCATTGGAAACTCTTTACGAGAAGAAATAACGCATAGTACAAAATTAGCTTGTATCTCCAAAACTACACGTTGTATCTCGAAAAGAATTGTTGTGGCGTGTACGTCTTAACATATAGCATCTAAAGAGAACCAAAAGGAGAATTTTCTTTCGTCAAAATTTTTCAGAAAATCACGTTTTAAGGAAATCCCGCATCGTGCGAAATTATCTTGTTTTTCCTAAACAACACGTTGTAAGTCGAAAAGCTTTCATGTTGCGTGTATGTCTACGTGTGTAGCCTCAAAAGAGAAGGCACAGGACAGTTTTCTCTCGAAAGGATATGTAAGAATACCACTTCATAAGGAAATACAGTTTTGCAGAGTAAAGACATATACGTACGCATTGGAAACTCTTTAGGAGAAGAAATAACGCATAGTACAAAATTAGCTTGTATCTCCAAAACTACACGTTGTATCTCGAAAAGAATTGTTGTGGCGTGTACGTCTTAACATGTAGCATCTAAAGAGAACCAAAAGGAGAATTTTCTTTCGTCAAAATTTTTCAGAAAATCACGTTTTAAGGAAATCCCGCATCGTGCGAAATTATCTTGTTTTTCCTAAACAACACGTTGTAAGTCGAAAAGCTTTCATGTTGCGTGTATGTCTACGTGTGTAGCCTCAAAAGAGAAGGCACAGGACAGTTTTCTCTCGAAAGGATATGTAAGAATACCACTTCATAAGGAAATACAGTTTTGCAGAGTAAAGACATATACGTACGCATTGGAAACTCTTTACGAGAAGAAATAACGCATAGTACAAAATTAGCTTGTATCTCCAAAACTACACGTTGTATCTCGAAAAGAATTGTTGTGGCGTGTACGTCTTAACGTGTAGCATCTAAAGAGAACCAAAAGGAGAATTTTCTTTCGTCAAATTTTTCATAAAATCACGTTTTAAGGAAATCCCGCATCGTGCGAAATTATCTTGTTTTTCCTAAACAACACGTTGTAAGTCGAAAAGCTTTCATGTTGCGTGTATGTCTAAGTGTGTAGCCTCAAAAGAGAAGGCACAGGACAGTTTTCTCTCGAAAGGATATGTAAGAATACCACTTCATAAGGAAATACAGTTTTGCAGAGTAAAGACATATACGTACGCATTGGAAACTCTTTACGAGAAGAAATAACGCATCGTACAAAATTAGCTTGTATCTCCAAAACTACACGTTGTATCTCGAAAAGAATTGTTGTGGCGTGTACGTCTTAACATGTAGCATCTAAAGAGAACCAAAAGGAGAATTTTCTTTCGTCAAAATTTTTCAGAAAATCACGTTTTAAGGAAATCCCGCATCGTGCGAAATTATCTTGTTTTTCCTAAACAACACGTTGTAAGTCGAAAAGCTTTCATGTTGCGTGTATATCTACGTGTGTAGCCTCAAAAGAGAAGGCACAGGACAGTTTTCTCTCGAAAGGATATGTAAGAATACCACTTCATAAGGAAATACAGTTTTGCAGAGTAAAGACATATACGTACGCATTGGAAGCTCTTTACGAGAAGAAATAACGCATAGTACAAAATTAGCTTGTATCTCCAAAACTACACGTTGTATCTCGAAAAGAATTGTTGTGGCGTGTACGTCTTAACATGTAGCATCTAAAGAGAACCAAAAGGAGAATTTTCTTTCGTCAAAATTTTTCAGAAAATCACGTTTTAAGGAAATCCCGCATCGTGCGAAATTATCTTGTTTTTCCTAAACAACACGTTGTAAGTCGAAAAGCTTTCATGTTGCGTGTATGTCTAAGTGTGTAGCTTCAAAAGAGAAGGCACAGGACAGTTTTCTCTCGAAAGGATATGTAAGAATACCACTTCATAAGGAAATACAGTTTTGCAGAGTAAAGACATATACGTACGCATTGGAAACTCTTTACGAGAAGAAATAACGCATAGTAAAAAATTAGCTTGTATCTCCAAAACTACACGTTGTATCTCGAAAAGAATTGTTGTGGCGTGTACGTCTTAACATGTAGCATCTAAAGAGAACCAAAAGGAGAATTTTCTTTCGTCAAAATTTTTCAGAAAATCACGTTTTAAGGAAATCCCGCATCGTGCGAAATTATCTTGTTTTTCCTATACAACACGTTGTAAGTCGAAAAGCTTTCATGTTGCGTGTATGTCTAAGTGTGTAGCCTCAAAAGAGAAGGCACAGGACAGTTTTCTCTCGAAAGGATATGTAAGATACCACTTCATAAGGAAATACAGTTTTGCAGAGTAAAGACATATACGTACGCATTGGAAACTCTTTACGAGAAGAAATAACGCATAGTACAAAATTAGCTTGTATCTCCAAAACTACACGTTGTATCTCGAAAAGAATTGTTGTGGCGTGTACGTCTTAACATGTAGCATCTAAAGAGAACCAAAAGGAGAATTTTCTTTCGTCAAAAATTTTCAGAAAATCACGTTTTAAGGAAATCCCGCATCGTGCGAAATTATCTTGTTTTTCCTAAACAACACGTTGTAAGTCGAAAAGCTTTCATGTTGCGTGTATGTCTACGTGTGTAGCCTCAAAAGAGAAGGCACAGGACAGTTTTCTCTCGAAAGGATATGTAAGAATACCACTTCATAAGGAAATACAGTTTTGCAGAGTAAAGACATATACGTACGCATTGGAAACTCTTTACGAGAAGAAATAACGCATCGTACAAAATTAGCTTGTATCTCCAAAACTACACGTTGTATCTCGAAAAGAATTGTTGTGGCGTGTACGTCTTAACATGTAGCATCTAAAGAGAACCAAAAGGAGAATTTTCTTTCGTCAAAATTTTTCAGAAAATCACGTTTTAAGGAAATCCCGCATCGTGCGAAATTATGTTGTTTTTCCTAAACAACACGTTTTAAGTCGAAAAGCTTTCATGTTGCGTGTATGTCTACGTGTGTAGCCTCAAAAGAGAAGGCACAGGACAGTTTTCTCTCGAAAGGATATGTAAGAATACCACTTCATAAGGAAATACAGTTTTGCAGAGTAAAGACATATACGTACGCATTGGAAACTCTTTAGGAGAAGAAATAACGCATCGTACAAAATTAGCTTGTATCTCCAAAACTACACGTTGTATCTCGAAAAGAATTGTTGTGGCGTGTACGTCTTAACATGTAGCATCTAAAGAGAACCAAAAGGAGAATTTTCTTTCGTCAAAAATTTTCAGAAAATCACGTTTTAAGGAAATCCCGCATCGTGCGAAATTATCTTGTTTTTCCTAAACAACACGTAAGTCGAAAAGCTTTCATGTTGCGTGTATGTCTAAGTGTGTAGCCTCAAAAGAGAAGGCACAGGACAGTTTTCTCTCGAAAGGATATGTAAGAATACCACTTCATAAGGAAATACAGTTTTGCAGAGTAAAGACATATACGTACGCATTGGAAACTCTTTACGAGAAGAAATAACGCATAGTACAAAATTAGCTTGTATCTCCAAAACTACACGTTGTATCTCGAAAAGAATTATTGTGGCGTGTATGTCTTAACATGTAGCATCTAAAGAGAACCAAAAGGAGAATTTTCTTTCGTCAAAATTTTTCAGAAAATCACGTTTTAAGGAAATCCCGCATCGTGCGAAATTATCTTGTTTTTCCTATACAACACGTTGTAAGTCGAAAAGCTTTCATGTTGCATGTATGTCTAAGTGTGTAGCCTCAAAAGAGAAGGCACAGGACAGTTTTCTCTCGAAAGGATATGTAAGAATACCACTTCATAAGGAAATACAGTTTTGCAGAGTAAAGACATATACGTACGCATTGGAAACTCTTTACGAGAAGAAATAACGCATAGTACAAAATTAGCTTGTATCTCCAAAACTACACGTTGTATCTCGAAAAGAATTGTTGTGGCGTGTACGTCTTAACATGTAGCATCTAAAGAGAACCAAAAGGAGAATTTTCTTTCGTCAAAATTTTTCAGAAAATCACGTTTTAAGGAAATCCCGCATCGTGCGAAATTATCTTGTTTTTCCTAAACAACACGTTGTAAGTCGAAAAGCTTTCATGTTGCGTGTATGTCTACGTGTGTAGCCTCAAAAGAGAAGGCACAGGACAGTTTTCTCTCGAAAGGATATGTAAGAATACCACTTCATAAGGAAATACAGTTTTGCAGAGTAAAGACATATACGTACGCATTGGAAACTCTTTAGGAGAAGAAATAACGCATAGTACAAAATTAGCTTGTATCTCCAAAACTACACGTTGTATCTCGAAAAGAATTGTTGTGGCGTGTACGTCTTAACATGTAGCATCTAAAGAGAACCAAAAGGAGAATTTTCTTTCGTCAAAATTTTTCAGAAAATCACGTTTTAAGGAAATCCCGCATCGTGCGAAATTATCTTGTTTTTCCTAAACAACACGTTGTAAGTCGAAAAGCTTTCATGTTGCGTGTATGTCTACGTGTGTAGCCTCAAAAGAGAAGGCACAGGACAGTTTTCTCTCGAAAGGATATGTAAGAATACCACTTCATAAGGAAATACAGTTTTGCAGAGTAAAGACATATACGTACGCATTGGAAACTCTTTACGAGAAGAAATAACGCATAGTACAAAATTAGCTTGTATCTCCAAAACTACACGTTGTATCTCGAAAAGAATTGTTGTGGCGTGTACGTCTTAACGTGTAGCATCTAAAGAGAACCAAAAGGAGAATTTTCTTTCGTCAAATTTTTCATAAAATCACGTTTTAAGGAAATCCCGCATCGTGCGAAATTATCTTGTTTTTCCTAAACAACACGTTGTAAGTCGAAAAGCTTTCATGTTGCGTGTATGTCTAAGTGTGTAGCCTCAAAAGAGAAGGCACAGGACAGTTTTCTCTCGAAAGGATATGTAAGAATACCACTTCATAAGGAAATACAGTTTTGCAGAGTAAAGACATATACGTACGCATTGGAAACTCTTTACGAGAAGAAATAACGCATCGTACAAAATTAGCTTGTATCTCCAAAACTACACGTTGTATCTCGAAAAGAATTGTTGTGGCGTGTACGTCTTAACATGTAGCATCTAAAGAGAACCAAAAGGAGAATTTTCTTTCGTCAAAATTTTTCAGAAAATCACGTTTTAAGGAAATCCCGCATCGTGCGAAATTATGTTGTTTTTCCTAAACAACACGTTTTAAGTCGAAAAGCTTTCATGTTGCGTGTATGTCTACGTGTGTAGCCTCAAAAGAGAAGGCACAGGACAGTTTTCTCTCGAAAGGATATGTAAGAATACCACTTCATAAGGAAATACAGTTTTGCAGAGTAAAGACATATACGTACGCATTGGAAACTCTTTAGGAGAAGAAATAACGCATCGTACAAAATTAGCTTGTATCTCCAAAACTACACGTTGTATCTCGAAAAGAATTGTTGTGGCGTGTACGTCTTAACATGTAGCATCTAAAGAGAACCAAAAGGAGAATTTTCTTTCGTCAAAAATTTTCAGAAAATCACGTTTTAAGGAAATCCCGCATCGTGCGAAATTATCTTGTTTTTCCTAAACAACACGTAAGTCGAAAAGCTTTCATGTTGCGTGTATGTCTAAGTGTGTAGCCTCAAAAGAGAAGGCACAGGACAGTTTTCTCTCGAAAGGATATGTAAGAATACCACTTCATAAGGAAATACAGTTTTGCAGAGTAAAGACATATACGTACGCATTGGAAACTCTTTACGAGAAGAAATAACGCATAGTACAAAATTAGCTTGTATCTCCAAAACTACACGTTGTATCTCGAAAAGAATTATTGTGGCGTGTATGTCTTAACATGTAGCATCTAAAGAGAACCAAAAGGAGAATTTTCTTTCGTCAAAATTTTTCAGAAAATCACGTTTTAAGGAAATCCCGCATCGTGCGAAATTATCTTGTTTTTCCTATACAACACGTTGTAAGTCGAAAAGCTTTCATGTTGCATGTATGTCTAAGTGTGTAGCCTCAAAAGAGAAGGCACAGGACAGTTTTCTCTCGAAAGGATATGTAAGAATACCACTTCATAAGGAAATACAGTTTTGCAGAGTAAAGACATATACGTACGCATTGGAAACTCTTTACGAGAAGAAATAACGCATAGTACAAAATTAGCTTGTATCTCCAAAACTACACGTTGTATCTCGAAAAGAATTGTTGTGGCGTGTACGTCTTAACATGTAGCATCTAAAGAGAACCAAAAGGAGAATTTTCTTTCGTCAAAATTTTTCAGAAAATCACGTTTTAAGGAAATCCCGCATCGTGCGAAATTATCTTGTTTTTCCTAAACAACACGTTGTAAGTCGAAAAGCTTTCATGTTGCGTGTATGTCTACGTGTGTAGCCTCAAAAGAGAAGGCACAGGACAGTTTTCTCTCGAAAGGATATGTAAGAATACCACTTCATAAGGAAATACAGTTTTGCAGAGTAAAGACATATACGTACGCATTGGAAACTCTTTAGGAGAAGAAATAACGCATAGTACAAAATTAGCTTGTATCTCCAAAACTACACGTTGTATCTCGAAAAGAATTGTTGTGGCGTGTACGTCTTAACATGTAGCATCTAAAGAGAACCAAAAGGAGAATTTTCTTTCGTCAAAATTTTTCAGAAAATCACGTTTTAAGGAAATCCCGCATCGTGCGAAATTATCTTGTTTTTCCTAAACAACACGTTGTAAGTCGAAAAGCTTTCATGTTGCGTGTATGTCTACGTGTGTAGCCTCAAAAGAGAAGGCACAGGACAGTTTTCTCTCGAAAGGATATGTAAGAATACCACTTCATAAGGAAATACAGTTTTGCAGAGTAAAGACATATACGTACGCATTGGAAACTCTTTACGAGAAGAAATAACGCATAGTACAAAATTAGCTTGTATCTCCAAAACTACACGTTGTATCTCGAAAAGAATTGTTGTGGCGTGTACGTCTTAACGTGTAGCATCTAAAGAGAACCAAAAGGAGAATTTTCTTTCGTCAAATTTTTCATAAAATCACGTTTTAAGGAAATCCCGCATCGTGCGAAATTATCTTGTTTTTCCTAAACAACACGTTGTAAGTCGAAAAGCTTTCATGTTGCGTGTATGTCTAAGTGTGTAGCCTCAAAAGAGAAGGCACAGGACAGTTTTCTCTCGAAAGGATATGTAAGAATACCACTTCATAAGGAAATACAGTTTTGCAGAGTAAAGACATATACATACGCATTGGAAACTCTTTACGAGAAGAAATAACGCATCGTACAAAATTAGCTTGTATCTCCAAAACTACACGTTGTATCTCGAAAAGAATTGTTGTGGCGTGTACGTCTTAACATGTAGCATCTAAAGAGAACCAAAAGGAGAATTTTCTTTCGTCAAAATTTTTCAGAAAATCACGTTTTAAGGAAATCCCGCATCGTGCGAAATTATCTTGTTTTTCCTAAACAACACGTTGTAAGTCGAAAAGCTTTCATGTTGCGTGTATATCTACGTGTGTAGCCTCAAAAGAGAAGGCACAGGACAGTTTTCTCTCGAAAGGATATGTAAGAATACCACTTCATAAGGAAATACAGTTTTGCAGAGTAAAGACATATACGTACGCATTGGAAGCTCTTTACGAGAAGAAATAACGCATAGTACAAAATTAGCTTGTATCTCCAAAACTACACGTTGTATCTCGAAAAGAATTGTTGTGGCGTGTACGTCTTAACATGTAGCATCTAAAGAGAACCAAAAGGAGAATTTTCTTTCGTCAAAATTTTTCAGAAAATCACGTTTTAAGGAAATCCCGCATCGTGCGAAATTATCTTGTTTTTCCTAAACAACACGTTGTAAGTCGAAAAGCTTTCATGTTGCGTGTATGTCTAAGTGTGTAGCTTCAAAAGAGAAGGCACAGGACAGTTTTCTCTCGAAAGGATATGTAAGAATACCACTTCATAAGGAAATACAGTTTTGCAGAGTAAAGACATATACGTACGCATTGGAAACTCTTTACGAGAAGAAATAACGCATAGTAAAAAATTAGCTTGTATCTCCAAAACTACACGTTGTATCTCGAAAAGAATTGTTGTGGCGTGTACGTCTTAACATGTAGCATCTAAAGAGAACCAAAAGGAGAATTTTCTTTCGTCAAAATTTTTCAGAAAATCACGTTTTAAGGAAATCCCGCATCGTGCGAAATTATCTTGTTTTTCCTATACAACACGTTGTAAGTCGAAAAGCTTTCATGTTGCGTGTATGTCTAAGTGTGTAGCCTCAAAAGAGAAGGCACAGGACAGTTTTCTCTCGAAAGGATATGTAAGAATACCACTTCATAAGGAAATACAGTTTTGCAGAGTAAAGACATATACGTACGCATTGGAAACTCTTTACGAGAAGAAATAACGCATAGTACAAAATTAGCTTGTATCTCCAAAACTACACGTTGTATCTCGAAAAGAATTGTTGTGGCGTGTACGTCTTAACATGTAGCATCTAAAGAGAACCAAAAGGAGAATTTTCTTTCGTCAAAAATTTTCAGAAAATCACGTTTTAAGGAAATCCCGCATCGTGCGAAATTATCTTGTTTTTCCTAAACAACACGTTGTAAGTCGAAAAGCTTTCATGTTGCGTGTATGTCTACGTGTGTAGCCTCAAAAGAGAAGGCACAGGACAGTTTTCTCTCGAAAGAATATGTAAGAATACCACTTCATAAGGAAATACAGTTTTGCAGAGTAAAGACATATACGTACGCATTGGAAACTCTTTACGAGAAGAAATAACGCATCGTACAAAATTAGCTTGTATCTCCAAAACTACACGTTGTATCTCGAAAAGAATTGTTGTGGCGTGTACGTCTTAACATGTAGCATCTAAAGAGAACCAAAAGGAGAATTTTCTTTCGTCAAAATTTTTCAGAAAATCACGTTTTAAGGAAATCCCGCATCGTGCGAAATTATGTTGTTTTTCCTAAACAACACGTTTTAAGTCGAAAAGCTTTCATGTTGCGTGTATGTCTACGTGTGTAGCCTCAAAAGAGAAGGCACAGGACAGTTTTCTCTCGAAAGGATATGTAAGAATACCACTTCATAAGGAAATACAGTTTTGCAGAGTAAAGACATATACGTACGCATTGGAAACTCTTTAGGAGAAGAAATAACGCATCGTACAAAATTAGCTTGTATCTCCAAAACTACACGTTGTATCTCGAAAAGAATTGTTGTGGCGTGTACGTCTTAACATGTAGCATCTAAAGAGAACCAAAAGGAGAATTTTCTTTCGTCAAAAATTTTCAGAAAATCACGTTTTAAGGAAATCCCGCATCGTGCGAAATTATCTTGTTTTTCCTAAACAACACGTAAGTCGAAAAGCTTTCATGTTGCGTGTATGTCTAAGTGTGTAGCCTCAAAAGAGAAGGCACAGGACAGTTTTCTCTCGAAAGGATATGTAAGAATACCACTTCATAAGGAAATACAGTTTTGCAGAGTAAAGACATATACGTACGCATTGGAAACTCTTTACGAGAAGAAATAACGCATAGTACAAAATTAGCTTGTATCTCCAAAACTACACGTTGTATCTCGAAAAGAATTATTGTGGCGTGTATGTCTTAACATGTAGCATCTAAAGAGAACCAAAAGGAGAATTTTCTTTCGTCAAAATTTTTCAGAAAATCACGTTTTAAGGAAATCCCGCATCGTGCGAAATTATCTTGTTTTTCCTATACAACACGTTGTAAGTCGAAAAGCTTTCATGTTGCATGTATGTCTAAGTGTGTAGCCTCAAAAGAGAAGGCACAGGACAGTTTTCTCTCGAAAGGATATGTAAGAATACCACTTCATAAGGAAATACAGTTTTGCAGAGTAAAGACATATACGTACGCATTGGAAACTCTTTACGAGAAGAAATAACGCATAGTACAAAATTAGCTTGTATCTCCAAAACTACACGTTGTATCTCGAAAAGAATTGTTGTGGCGTGTACGTCTTAACATGTAGCATCTAAAGAGAACCAAAAGGAGAATTTTCTTTCGTCAAAATTTTTCAGAAAATCACGTTTTAAGGAAATCCCGCATCGTGCGAAATTATCTTGTTTTTCCTAAACAACACGTTGTAAGTCGAAAAGCTTTCATGTTGCGTGTATGTCTACGTGTGTAGCCTCAAAAGAGAAGGCACAGGACAGTTTTCTCTCGAAAGGATATGTAAGAATACCACTTCATAAGGAAATACAGTTTTGCAGAGTAAAGACATATACGTACGCATTGGAAACTCTTTAGGAGAAGAAATAACGCATAGTACAAAATTAGCTTGTATCTCCAAAACTACACGTTGTATCTCGAAAAGAATTGTTGTGGCGTGTACGTCTTAACATGTAGCATCTAAAGAGAACCAAAAGGAGAATTTTCTTTCGTCAAAATTTTTCAGAAAATCACGTTTTAAGGAAATCCCGCATCGTGCGAAATTATCTTGTTTTTCCTAAACAACACGTTGTAAGTCGAAAAGCTTTCATGTTGCGTGTATGTCTACGTGTGTAGCCTCAAAAGAGAAGGCACAGGACAGTTTTCTCTCGAAAGGATATGTAAGAATACCACTTCATAAGGAAATACAGTTTTGCAGAGTAAAGACATATACGTACGCATTGGAAACTCTTTACGAGAAGAAATAACGCATAGTACAAAATTAGCTTGTATCTCCAAAACTACACGTTGTATCTCGAAAAGAATTGTTGTGGCGTGTACGTCTTAACGTGTAGCATCTAAAGAGAACCAAAAGGAGAATTTTCTTTCGTCAAATTTTTCATAAAATCACGTTTTAAGGAAATCCCGCATCGTGCGAAATTATCTTGTTTTTCCTAAACAACACGTTGTAAGTCGAAAAGCTTTCATGTTGCGTGTATGTCTAAGTGTGTAGCCTCAAAAGAGAAGGCACAGGACAGTTTTCTCTCGAAAGGATATGTAAGAATACCACTTCATAAGGAAATACAGTTTTGCAGAGTAAAGACATATACGTACGCATTGGAAACTCTTTACGAGAAGAAATAACGCATCGTACAAAATTAGCTTGTATCTCCAAAACTACACGTTGTATCTCGAAAAGAATTGTTGTGGCGTGTACGTCTTAACATGTAGCATCTAAAGAGAACCAAAAGGAGAATTTTCTTTCGTCAAAATTTTTCAGAAAATCACGTTTTAAGGAAATCCCGCATCGTGCGAAATTATCTTGTTTTTCCTAAACAACACGTTGTAAGTCGAAAAGCTTTCATGTTGCGTGTATATCTACGTGTGTAGCCTCAAAAGAGAAGGCACAGGACAGTTTTCTCTCGAAAGGATATGTAAGAATACCACTTCATAAGGAAATACAGTTTTGCAGAGTAAAGACATATACGTACGCATTGGAAGCTCTTTACGAGAAGAAATAACGCATAGTACAAAATTAGCTTGTATCTCCAAAACTACACGTTGTATCTCGAAAAGAATTGTTGTGGCGTGTACGTCTTAACATGTAGCATCTAAAGAGAACCAAAAGGAGAATTTTCTTTCGTCAAAATTTTTCAGAAAATCACGTTTTAAGGAAATCCCGCATCGTGCGAAATTATCTTGTTTTTCCTAAACAACACGTTGTAAGTCGAAAAGCTTTCATGTTGCGTGTATGTCTAAGTGTGTAGCTTCAAAAGAGAAGGCACAGGACAGTTTTCTCTCGAAAGGATATGTAAGAATACCACTTCATAAGGAAATACAGTTTTGCAGAGTAAAGACATATACGTACGCATTGGAAACTCTTTACGAGAAGAAATAACGCATAGTAAAAAATTAGCTTGTATCTCCAAAACTACACGTTGTATCTCGAAAAGAATTGTTGTGGCGTGTACGTCTTAACATGTAGCATCTAAAGAGAACCAAAAGGAGAATTTTCTTTCGTCAAAATTTTTCAGAAAATCACGTTTTAAGGAAATCCCGCATCGTGCGAAATTATCTTGTTTTTCCTATACAACACGTTGTAAGTCGAAAAGCTTTCATGTTGCGTGTATGTCTAAGTGTGTAGCCTCAAAAGAGAAGGCACAGGACAGTTTTCTCTCGAAAGGATATGTAAGAATACCACTTCATAAGGAAATACAGTTTTGCAGAGTAAAGACATATACGTACGCATTGGAAACTCTTTACGAGAAGAAATAACGCATAGTACAAAATTAGCTTGTATCTCCAAAACTACACGTTGTATCTCAAAAAGAATTGTTGTGGCGTGTACGTCTTAACATGTAGCATCTAAAGAGAACCAAAAGGAGAATTTTCTTTCGTCAAAAATTTTCAGAAAATCACGTTTTAAGGAAATCCCGCATCGTGCGAAATTATCTTGTTTTTCCTAAACAACACGTTGTAAGTCGAAAAGCTTTCATGTTGCGTGTATGTCTACGTGTGTAGCCTCAAAAGAGAAGGCACAGGACAGTTTTCTCTCGAAAGGATATGTAAGAATACCACTTCATAAGGAAATACAGTTTTGCAGAGTAAAGACATATACGTACGCATTGGAAACTCTTTACGAGAAGAAATAACGCATCGTACAAAATTAGCTTGTATCTCCAAAACTACACGTTGTATCTCGAAAAGAATTGTTGTGGCGTGTACGTCTTAACATGTAGCATCTAAAGAGAACCAAAAGGAGAATTTTCTTTCGTCAAAATTTTTCAGAAAATCACGTTTTAAGGAAATCCCGCATCGTGCGAAATTATGTTGTTTTTCCTAAACAACACGTTTTAAGTCGAAAAGCTTTCATGTTGCGTGTATGTCTACGTGTGTAGCCTCAAAAGAGAAGGCACAGGACAGTTTTCTCTCGAAAGGATATGTAAGAATACCACTTCATAAGGAAATACAGTTTTGCAGAGTAAAGACATATACGTACGCATTGGAAACTCTTTAGGAGAAGAAATAACGCATCGTACAAAATTAGCTTGTATCTCCAAAACTACACGTTGTATCTCGAAAAGAATTGTTGTGGCGTGTACGTCTTAACATGTAGCATCTAAAGAGAACCAAAAGGAGAATTTTCTTTCGTCAAAAATTTTCAGAAAATCACGTTTTAAGGAAATCCCGCATCGTGCGAAATTATCTTGTTTTTCCTAAACAACACGTAAGTCGAAAAGCTTTCATGTTGCGTGTATGTCTAAGTGTGTAGCCTCAAAAGAGAAGGCACAGGACAGTTTTCTCTCGAAAGGATATGTAAGAATACCACTTCATAAGGAAATACAGTTTTGCAGAGTAAAGACATATACGTACGCATTGGAAACTCTTTACGAGAAGAAATAACGCATAGTACAAAATTAGCTTGTATCTCCAAAACTACACGTTGTATCTCGAAAAGAATTATTGTGGCGTGTATGTCTTAACATGTAGCATCTAAAGAGAACCAAAAGGAGAATTTTCTTTCGTCAAAATTTTTCAGAAAATCACGTTTTAAGGAAATCCCGCATCGTGCGAAATTATCTTGTTTTTCCTATACAACACGTTGTAAGTCGAAAAGCTTTCATGTTGCATGTATGTCTAAGTGTGTAGCCTCAAAAGAGAAGGCACAGGACAGTTTTCTCTCGAAAGGATATGTAAGAATACCACTTCATAAGGAAATACAGTTTTGCAGAGTAAAGACATATACGTACGCATTGGAAACTCTTTACGAGAAGAAATAACGCATAGTACAAAATTAGCTTGTATCTCCAAAACTACACGTTGTATCTCGAAAAGAATTGTTGTGGCGTGTACGTCTTAACATGTAGCATCTAAAGAGAACCAAAAGGAGAATTTTCTTTCGTCAAAATTTTTCAGAAAATCACGTTTTAAGGAAATCCCGCATCGTGCGAAATTATCTTGTTTTTCCTAAACAACACGTTGTAAGTCGAAAAGCTTTCATGTTGCGTGTATGTCTACGTGTGTAGCCTCAAAAGAGAAGGCACAGGACAGTTTTCTCTCGAAAGGATATGTAAGAATACCACTTCATAAGGAAATACAGTTTTGCAGAGTAAAGACATATACGTACGCATTGGAAACTCTTTAGGAGAAGAAATAACGCATAGTACAAAATTAGCTTGTATCTCCAAAACTACACGTTGTATCTCGAAAAGAATTGTTGTGGCGTGTACGTCTTAACATGTAGCATCTAAAGAGAACCAAAAGGAGAATTTTCTTTCGTCAAAATTTTTCAGAAAATCACGTTTTAAGGAAATCCCGCATCGTGCGAAATTATCTTGTTTTTCCTAAACAACACGTTGTAAGTCGAAAAGCTTTCATGTTGCGTGTATGTCTACGTGTGTAGCCTCAAAAGAGAAGGCACAGGACAGTTTTCTCTCGAAAGGATATGTAAGAATACCACTTCATAAGGAAATACAGTTTTGCAGAGTAAAGACATATACGTACGCATTGGAAACTCTTTACGAGAAGAAATAACGCATAGTACAAAATTAGCTTGTATCTCCAAAACTACACGTTGTATCTCGAAAAGAATTGTTGTGGCGTGTACGTCTTAACGTGTAGCATCTAAAGAGAACCAAAAGGAGAATTTTCTTTCGTCAAATTTTTCATAAAATCACGTTTTAAGGAAATCCCGCATCGTGCGAAATTATCTTGTTTTTCCTAAACAACACGTTGTAAGTCGAAAAGCTTTCATGTTGCGTGTATGTCTAAGTGTGTAGCCTCAAAAGAGAAGGCACAGGACAGTTTTCTCTCGAAAGGATATGTAAGAATACCACTTCATAAGGAAATACAGTTTTGCAGAGTAAAGACATATACGTACGCATTGGAAACTCTTTACGAGAAGAAATAACGCATCGTACAAAATTAGCTTGTATCTCCAAAACTACACGTTGTATCTCGAAAAGAATTGTTGTGGCGTGTACGTCTTAACATGTAGCATCTAAAGAGAACCAAAAGGAGAATTTTCTTTCGTCAAAATTTTTCAGAAAATCACGTTTTAAGGAAATCCCGCATCGTGCGAAATTATCTTGTTTTTCCTAAACAACACGTTGTAAGTCGAAAAGCTTTCATGTTGCGTGTATATCTACGTGTGTAGCCTCAAAAGAGAAGGCACAGGACAGTTTTCTCTCGAAAGGATATGTAAGAATACCACTTCATAAGGAAATACAGTTTTGCAGAGTAAAGACATATACGTACGCATTGGAAGCTCTTTACGAGAAGAAATAACGCATAGTACAAAATTAGCTTGTATCTCCAAAACTACACGTTGTATCTCGAAAAGAATTGTTGTGGCGTGTACGTCTTAACATGTAGCATCTAAAGAGAACCAAAAGGAGAATTTTCTTTCGTCAAAATTTTTCAGAAAATCACGTTTTAAGGAAATCCCGCATCGTGCGAAATTATCTTGTTTTTCCTAAACAACACGTTGTAAGTCGAAAAGCTTTCATGTTGCGTGTATGTCTACGTGTGTAGCCTCAAAAGAGAAGGCACAGGACAGTTTTCTCTCGAAAGGATATGTAAGAATACCACTTCATAAGGAAATACAGTTTTGCAGAGTAAAGACATATACGTACGCATTGGAAACTCTTTACGAGAAGAAATAACGCATAGTACAAAATTAGCTTGTATCTCCAAAACTACACGTTGTATCTCGAAAAGAATTGTTGTGGCGTGTACGTCTTAACATGTAGCATCTCAAGAGAACCAAAAGGAGAATTTTCTTTCGTCAAAATTTTTCAGAAAATCACGTTTTAAGGAAATCCCGCATCGTGCGAAATTATCTTGTTTTTCCTAAACAACACGTTGTAAGTCGAAAAGCTTTCATGTTGCGTGTATGTCTACGTGTGTAGCCTCAAAAGAGAAGGCACAGGACAGTTTTCTCTCGAAAGGATATGTAAGAATACCACTTCATAAGGAAATACAGTTTTGCAGAGTAAAGACATATACGTACGCATTGGAAACTCTATAGGAGAAGAAATAACGCATAGTACAAAATTAGCTTGTATCTCCAAAACTACACGTTGTATCTCGAAAAGAATTGTTGTGGCGTGTACGTCTTAACATGTAGCATCTAAAGAGAACCAAAAGGAGAATTTTCTTTCGTCAAAATTTTTCAGAAAATCACGTTTAAAGGAAATCCCGCATCGTGCGAAATTATCTTGTTTTTCCTAAACAACACGTTGTAAGTCGAAAAGCTTTCATGTTGCGTGTATGTCTAAGTGTGTAGCCTCAAAAGAGAAGGCACAGGACAGTTTTCTCTCGAAAGGATATGTAAGAATACCACTTCATAAGGAAATACAGTTTTGCAGAGTAAAGACATATACGTACGCATTGGAAACTCTTTACTAGAAGAAATAACGCATAGTACAAAATTAGCTTGTATCTCCAAAACTACACGTTGTATCTCGAAAAGAATTGTTGTGGCGTGTACGTCTTAACATGTAGCATCTAAAGAGAACCAAAAGGAGAATTTTCTTTCGTAAAAATTTTTCAGAAAATCACGTTTTAAGGAAATCCCGCATCGTGCGAAATTATCTTGTTTTTCCTAAACAACACGTTGTAAGTCGAAAAGCTTTCATGTTGCGTGTATGTCTACGTGTGTAGCCTCAAAAGAGAAGGCACAGGACAGTTTTCTCTCGAAAGGATATGTAAGAATACCACTTCATAAGGAAATACAGTTTTGCAGAGTAAAGACATATACGTACGCATTGGAAACTCTTTACGAGAAGAAATAACGCATAGTACAAAATTAGCTTTTATCTCCAAAACTACACGTTGTATCTCGAAAAGAATTGTTGTGGCGTGTACGTCTTAACATGTAGCATCTAAAGAGAACCAAAAGGAGAATTTTCTTTCGTCAAAATTTTTCAGAAAATCACGTTTTAAGGAAATCCCGCATCGTGCGAAATTATCTTGTTTTTCCTAAACAACACGTTGTAAGTCGAAAAGCTTTCATGTTGCGTGTATGTCTAAGTGTGTAGCCTCAAAAGAGAAGGCACAGGACAGTTTTCTCTCGAAAGGATATGTAAGAATACCACTTCATAAGGAAATACAGTTTTGCAGAGTAAAGACATATACGTACGCATTGGAAACTCTTTACGAGAAGAAATAACGCATAGTACAAAATTAGCTTGTATCTCCAAAACTACACGTTGTATCTCGAAAAAAATTGTTGTGGCGTGTACGTCTTAACATGTAGCATCTAAAGAGAACCAAAAGGAGAATTTTCTTTCGTCAAAATATTTCAGAAAATCACGTTTTAAGGAAATCCCGCATCGTGCGAAATTATCTTGTTTTTCCTAAACAACACGTTGTAAGTCGAAAAGCTTTCATGTTGCGTGTATGTCTACGTGTGTAGCCTCAAAAGAGAAGGCACAGGACAGTTTTCTCTCGAAAGGATATGTAAGAATACCACTTCATAAGGAAATACAGTTTTGCAGAGTAAAGACATATACGTACGCATTGGAAACTCTTTACGAGAAGAAATAACGCATAGTACAAAATTAGCTTGTATCTCCAAAACTACACGTTGTATCTCGAAAAGAATTGTTGTGGCGTGTACGTCTTAACATGTAGCATCTAAAGAGAACCAAAAGGAGAATTTTCTTTCGTCAAAATTTTTCAGAAAATCACGTTTTAAGGAAATCCCGCATCGTGCGAAATTATCTTGATTTTCCTAAACAACACGTTGTAAGTCGAAAAGCTTTCATGTTGCGTGTATGTCTACGTGTGTAGCCTCAAAAGAGAAGGCACAGGACAGTTTTCTCTCGAAAGGATATGTAAGAATACCACTTCATAAGGAAATACAGTTTTTCAGAGTAAAGACATATACGTACGCATTGGAAACTCTTTACGAGAAGAAATAACGCATAGTACAAAATTAGCTTGTATCTCCAAAACTACACGTTGTATCTCGAAAAGAATTGTTGTGGCGTGTACGTCTTAACATGTAGCATCTAAAGAGAACCAAAAGGAGAATTTTCTTTCGTCAAAATTTTTCAGAAAATCACGTTTTAAGGAAATCCCGCATCGTGCGAAATTATCTTGTTTTTCCTAAACAACACGTTGTAAGTCGAAAAGCTTTCATGTTGCGTGTATATCTACGTGTGTAGCCTCAAAAGAGAAGGCACAGGACAGTTTTCTCTCGAAAGGATATGTAAGAATACCACTTCATAAGGAAATACAGTTTTGCAGAGTAAAGACATATACGTACGCATTGGAAACTCATTACGAGAAGAAATAACGCATAGTACAAAATTAGCTTGTATCTCCAAAACTACACGTTGTATCTCGAAAAGAATTGTTGTGGCGTGTACGTCTTAACATGTAGCATCTAAAGAGAACCAAAAGGAGAATTTTCTTTCATCAAAATTTTTCAGAAAATCACGTTTTAAGGAAATCCGGCATCGTGCGAAATTATCTTGTTTTTCCTAAACAACACGTTGTAAGTCGAAAAGCTTTCATGTTGCGTGTATGTCTACGTGTGTAGCCTCAAAAGAGAAGGCACAGGACAGTTTTCTCTCGAAAGGATATGTAAGAATACCACTTCATAAGGAAATACAGTTTTGCAGAGTAAAGACATATACGTACGCATTGGAAACTCTTTACGAGAAGAAATAACGCATAGTACAACATTAGCTTGTATCTCCAAAACTACACGTTGTATCTCGAAAAGAATTGTTGTGGCGTGTACGTCTTAACATGTAGCATCTAAAGAGAACCAAAAGGAGAATTTTCTTTCGTCAAAATTTTTCAGAAAATCACGTTTTAAGGAAATCCCGCATCGTGCGAAATTATCTTGTTTTTCCTAAACAACACGTTGTAAGTCGAAAAGCTTTCATGATGCGTGTATGTCTACGTGTGTAGCCTCAAAAGAGAAGGCACAGGACAGTTTTCTCTCGAAAGGATATGTAAGAATACCACTTCATAAGGAAATACAGTTTTGTAGAGTAAAGACATATACGTACTCATTGGAAACTCTTTACGAGAAGAAATAACGCATAGTACAAAATTAGCTTGTATCTCCAAAACTACACGTTGTATCTCGAAAAAAATTGTTGTGGCGTGTACGTCTTAACATGTAGCATCTAAAGAGAACCAAAAGGAGAATTTTCTTTCGTCAAAATTTTTCAGAAAATCACGTTTTAAGGAAATCCCGCATCGTGCGAAATTATCTTGTTTTTCCTAAACAACACGTTGTAAGTCGAAAAGCTTTCATGTTGCGTGTATGTCTACGTGTGTAGCCTCAAAAGAGAAGGCACAGGACAGTTTTCTCTCGAAAGGATATGTAAGAATACCACTTCATAAGGAAATACAGTTTTGCAGAGTAAAGACATATACGTACGCATTGGAAACTCTTTACGAGAAGAAATAACGCATAGTACAAAATTAGCTTGTATCTCCAAAACTACACGTTGTATCTCGAAAAGAATTATTGTGGCGTGTATGTCTTAACATGTAGCATCTAAAGAGAACCAAAAGGAGAATTTTCTTTCGTCAAAATTTTTCAGAAAATCACGTTTTAAGGAAATCCCGCATCGTGCGAAATTATCTTGTTTTTCCTATACAACACGTTGTAAGTCGAAAAGCTTTCATGTTGCATGTATGTCTAAGTGTGTAGCCTCAAAAGAGAAGGCACAGGACAGTTTTCTCTCGAAAGGATATGTAAGAATACCACTTCATAAGGAAATACAGTTTTGCAGAGTAAAGACATATACGTACGCATTGGAAACTCTTTACGAGAAGAAATAACGCATAGTACAAAATTAGCTTGTATCTCCAAAACTACACGTTGTATCTCGAAAAGAATTGTTGTGGCGTGTACGTCTTAACATGTAGCATCTAAAGAGAACCAAAAGGAGAATTTTCTTTCGTCAAAATTTTTCAGAAAATCACGTTTTAAGGAAATCCCGCATCGTGCGAAATTATCTTGTTTTTCCTAAACAACACGTTGTAAGTCGAAAAGCTTTCATGTTGCGTGTATGTCTACGTGTGTAGCCTCAAAAGAGAAGGCACAGGACAGTTTTCTCTCGAAAGGATATGTAAGAATACCACTTCATAAGGAAATACAGTTTTGCAGAGTAAAGACATATACGTACGCATTGGAAACTCTTTAGGAGAAGAAATAACGCATAGTACAAAATTAGCTTGTATCTCCAAAACTACACGTTGTATCTCGAAAAGAATTGTTGTGGCGTGTACGTCTTAACATGTAGCATCTAAAGAGAACCAAAAGGAGAATTTTCTTTCGTCAAAATTTTTCAGAAAATCACGTTTTAAGGAAATCCCGCATCGTGCGAAATTATCTTGTTTTTCCTAAACAACACGTTGTAAGTCGAAAAGCTTTCATGTTGCGTGTATGTCTACGTGTGTAGCCTCAAAAGAGAAGGCACAGGACAGTTTTCTCTCGAAAGGATATGTAAGAATACCACTTCATAAGGAAATACAGTTTTGCAGAGTAAAGACATATACGTACGCATTGGAAACTCTTTACGAGAAGAAATAACGCATAGTACAAAATTAGCTTGTATCTCCAAAACTACACGTTGTATCTCGAAAAGAATTGTTGTGGCGTGTACGTCTTAACGTGTAGCATCTAAAGAGAACCAAAAGGAGAATTTTCTTTCGTCAAATTTTTCATAAAATCACGTTTTAAGGAAATCCCGCATCGTGCGAAATTATCTTGTTTTTCCTAAACAACACGTTGTAAGTCGAAAAGCTTTCATGTTGCGTGTATGTCTAAGTGTGTAGCCTCAAAAGAGAAGGCACAGGACAGTTTTCTCTCGAAAGGATATGTAAGAATACCACTTCATAAGGAAATACAGTTTTGCAGAGTAAAGACATATACGTACGCATTGGAAACTCTTTACGAGAAGAAATAACGCATCGTACAAAATTAGCTTGTATCTCCAAAACTACACGTTGTATCTCGAAAAGAATTGTTGTGGCGTGTACGTCTTAACATGTAGCATCTAAAGAGAACCAAAAGGAGAATTTTCTTTCGTCAAAATTTTTCAGAAAATCACGTTTTAAGGAAATCCCGCATCGTGCGAAATTATCTTGTTTTTCCTAAACAACACGTTGTAAGTCGAAAAGCTTTCATGTTGCGTGTATATCTACGTGTGTAGCCTCAAAAGAGAAGGCACAGGACAGTTTTCTCTCGAAAGGATATGTAAGAATACCACTTCATAAGGAAATACAGTTTTGCAGAGTAAAGACATATACGTACGCATTGGAAGCTCTTTACGAGAAGAAATAACGCATAGTACAAAATTAGCTTGTATCTCCAAAACTACACGTTGTATCTCGAAAAGAATTGTTGTGGCGTGTACGTCTTAACATGTAGCATCTAAAGAGAACCAAAAGGAGAATTTTCTTTCGTCAAAATTTTTCAGAAAATCACGTTTTAAGGAAATCCCGCATCGTGCGAAATTATCTTGTTTTTCCTAAACAACACGTTGTAAGTCGAAAAGCTTTCATGTTGCGTGTATGTCTACGTGTGTAGCCTCAAAAGAGAAGGCACAGGACAGTTTTCTCTCGAAAGGATATGTAAGAATACCACTTCATAAGGAAATACAGTTTTGCAGAGTAAAGACATATACGTACGCATTGGAAACTCTTTACGAGAAGAAATAACGCATAGTACAAAATTAGCTTGTATCTCCAAAACTACACGTTGTATCTCGAAAAGAATTGTTGTGGCGTGTACGTCTTAACATGTAGCATCTCAAGAGAACCAAAAGGAGAATTTTCTTTCGTCAAAATTTTTCAGAAAATCACGTTTTAAGGAAATCCCGCATCGTGCGAAATTATCTTGTTTTTCCTAAACAACACGTTGTAAGTCGAAAAGCTTTCATGTTGCGTGTATGTCTACGTGTGTAGCCTCAAAAGAGAAGGCACAGGACAGTTTTCTCTCGAAAGGATATGTAAGAATACCACTTCATAAGGAAATACAGTTTTGCAGAGTAAAGACATATACGTACGCATTGGAAACTCTATAGGAGAAGAAATAACGCATAGTACAAAATTAGCTTGTATCTCCAAAACTACACGTTGTATCTCGAAAAGAATTGTTGTGGCGTGTACGTCTTAACATGTAGCATCTAAAGAGAACCAAAAGGAGAATTTTCTTTCGTCAAAATTTTTCAGAAAATCACGTTTAAAGGAAATCCCGCATCGTGCGAAATTATCTTGTTTTTCCTAAACAACACGTTGTAAGTCGAAAAGCTTTCATGTTGCGTGTATGTCTAAGTGTGTAGCCTCAAAAGAGAAGGCACAGGACAGTTTTCTCTCGAAAGGATATGTAAGAATACCACTTCATAAGGAAATACAGTTTTGCAGAGTAAAGACATATACGTACGCATTGGAAACTCTTTACTAGAAGAAATAACGCATAGTACAAAATTAGCTTGTATCTCCAAAACTACACGTTGTATCTCGAAAAGAATTGTTGTGGCGTGTACGTCTTAACATGTAGCATCTAAAGAGAACCAAAAGGAGAATTTTCTTTCGTAAAAATTTTTCAGAAAATCACGTTTTAAGGAAATCCCGCATCGTGCGAAATTATCTTGTTTTTCCTAAACAACACGTTGTAAGTCGAAAAGCTTTCATGTTGCGTGTATGTCTACGTGTGTAGCCTCAAAAGAGAAGGCACAGGACAGTTTTCTCTCGAAAGGATATGTAAGAATACCACTTCATAAGGAAATACAGTTTTGCAGAGTAAAGACATATACGTACGCATTGGAAACTCTTTACGAGAAGAAATAACGCATAGTACAAAATTAGCTTTTATCTCCAAAACTACACGTTGTATCTCGAAAAGAATTGTTGTGGCGTGTACGTCTTAACATGTAGCATCTAAAGAGAACCAAAAGGAGAATTTTCTTTCGTCAAAATTTTTCAGAAAATCACGTTTTAAGGAAATCCCGCATCGTGCGAAATTATCTTGTTTTTCCTAAACAACACGTTGTAAGTCGAAAAGCTTTCATGTTGCGTGTATGTCTAAGTGTGTAGCCTCAAAAGAGAAGGCACAGGACAGTTTTCTCTCGAAAGGATATGTAAGAATACCACTTCATAAGGAAATACAGTTTTGCAGAGTAAAGACATATACGTACGCATTGGAAACTCTTTACGAGAAGAAATAACGCATAGTACAAAATTAGCTTGTATCTCCAAAACTACACGTTGTATCTCGAAAAAAATTGTTGTGGCGTGTACGTCTTAACATGTAGCATCTAAAGAGAACCAAAAGGAGAATTTTCTTTCGTCAAAATATTTCAGAAAATCACGTTTTAAGGAAATCCCGCATCGTGCGAAATTATCTTGTTTTTCCTAAACAACACGTTGTAAGTCGAAAAGCTTTCATGTTGCGTGTATGTCTACGTGTGTAGCCTCAAAAGAGAAGGCACAGGACAGTTTTCTCTCGAAAGGATATGTAAGAATACCACTTCATAAGGAAATACAGTTTTGCAGAGTAAAGACATATACGTACGCATTGGAAACTCTTTACGAGAAGAAATAACGCATAGTACAAAATTAGCTTGTATCTCCAAAACTACACGTTGTATCTCGAAAAGAATTGTTGTGGCGTGTACGTCTTAACATGTAGCATCTAAAGAGAACCAAAAGGAGAATTTTCTTTCGTCAAAATTTTTCAGAAAATCACGTTTTAAGGAAATCCCGCATCGTGCGAAATTATCTTGATTTTCCTAAACAACACGTTGTAAGTCGAAAAGCTTTCATGTTGCGTGTATGTCTACGTGTGTAGCCTCAAAAGAGAAGGCACAGGACAGTTTTCTCTCGAAAGGATATGTAAGAATACCACTTCATAAGGAAATACAGTTTTTCAGAGTAAAGACATATACGTACGCATTGGAAACTCTTTACGAGAAGAAATAACGCATAGTACAAAATTAGCTTGTATCTCCAAAACTACACGTTGTATCTCGAAAAGAATTGTTGTGGCGTGTACGTCTTAACATGTAGCATCTAAAGAGAACCAAAAGGAGAATTTTCTTTCGTCAAAATTTTTCAGAAAATCACGTTTTAAGGAAATCCCGCATCGTGCGAAATTATCTTGTTTTTCCTAAACAACACGTTGTAAGTCGAAAAGCTTTCATGTTGCGTGTATATCTACGTGTGTAGCCTCAAAAGAGAAGGCACAGGACAGTTTTCTCTCGAAAGGATATGTAAGAATACCACTTCATAAGGAAATACAGTTTTGCAGAGTAAAGACATATACGTACGCATTGGAAACTCATTACGAGAAGAAATAACGCATAGTACAAAATTAGCTTGTATCTCCAAAACTACACGTTGTATCTCGAAAAGAATTGTTGTGGCGTGTACGTCTTAACATGTAGCATCTAAAGAGAACCAAAAGGAGAATTTTCTTTCATCAAAATTTTTCAGAAAATCACGTTTTAAGGAAATCCGGCATCGTGCGAAATTATCTTGTTTTTCCTAAACAACACGTTGTAAGTCGAAAAGCTTTCATGTTGCGTGTATGTCTACGTGTGTAGCCTCAAAAGAGAAGGCACAGGACAGTTTTCTCTCGAAAGGATATGTAAGAATACCACTTCATAAGGAAATACAGTTTTGCAGAGTAAAGACATATACGTACGCATTGGAAACTCTTTACGAGAAGAAATAACGCATAGTACAACATTAGCTTGTATCTCCAAAACTACACGTTGTATCTCGAAAAGAATTGTTGTGGCGTGTACGTCTTAACATGTAGCATCTAAAGAGAACCAAAAGGAGAATTTTCTTTCGTCAAAATTTTTCAGAAAATCACGTTTTAAGGAAATCCCGCATCGTGCGAAATTATCTTGTTTTTCCTAAACAACACGTTGTAAGTCGAAAAGCTTTCATGATGCGTGTATGTCTACGTGTGTAGCCTCAAAAGAGAAGGCACAGGACAGTTTTCTCTCGAAAGGATATGTAAGAATACCACTTCATAAGGAAATACAGTTTTGTAGAGTAAAGACATATACGTACTCATTGGAAACTCTTTACGAGAAGAAATAACGCATAGTACAAAATTAGCTTGTATCTCCAAAACTACACGTTGTATCTCGAAAAAAATTGTTGTGGCGTGTACGTCTTAACATGTAGCATCTAAAGAGAACCAAAAGGAGAATTTTCTTTCGTCAAAATTTTTCAGAAAATCACGTTTTAAGGAAATCCCGCATCGTGCGAAATTATCTTGTTTTTCCTAAACAACACGTTGTAAGTCGAAAAGCTTTCATGTTGCGTGTATGTCTACGTGTGTAGCCTCAAAAGAGAAGGCACAGGACAGTTTTCTCTCGAAAGGATATGTAAGAATACCACTTCATAAGGAAATACAGTTTTGCAGAGTAAAGACATATACGTACGCATTGGAAACTCTTTACGAGAAGAAATAACGCATAGTACAAAATTAGCTTGTATCTCCAAAACTACACGTTGTATCTCGAAAAGAATTGTTGTGGCGTGTACGTCTTAACATGTAGCATCTAAAGAGAACCAAAAGGAGAATTTTCTTTCGTCAAAATTTTTCAGAAAATCACGTTTTAAGGAAATCCCGCATCGTGCGAAATTATCTTGTTTTTCCTAAACAACACGTTGTAAGTCGAAAAGCTTTCATGTTGCGTGTATGTCTACGTGTGTAGCCTCAAAAGAGAAGGCACAGGACAGTTTTCTCTCGAAAGGATATGTAAGAATACCACTTCATAAGGAAATACAGTTTTGCAGAGTAAAGACATATACGTACGCATTGGAAACTCTTTACGAGAAGAAATAACGCATCGTACAAAATTAGCTTGTATCTCCAAAACTACACGTTGTATCTCGAAAAGAATTGTTGTGGCGTGTACGTCTTAACATGTAGCATCTAAAGAGAACCAAAAGGAGAATTTTCTTTCGTCAAAATTTTTCAGAAAATCACGTTTTAAGGAAATCCCGCATCGTGCGAAATTATCTTGTTTTTCCTAAACAACACGTTGTAAGTCGAAAAGCTTTCATGTTGCGTGTATGTCTAAGTGTGTAGCATCAAAAGAGAAGGCACAGGACAGTTTTCTCTCGAAAGGATATGTAAGAATACCACTTCATAAGGAAATACAGTTTTGCAGAGTAAAGACATATACGTACGCATTGGAAACTCTTTACGAGAAGAAATAACGCATAGTACAAAATTAGCTTGTATCTCCAAAACTACACGTTGTATCTCGAAAAGAATTGTTGTGGCGTGTACGTCTTAACATGTAGCATCTAAAGAGAACCAAAAGGAGAATTTTCTTTCGTCAAAATTTTTCAGAAAATCACGTTTTAAGGAAATCCCGCATCGTGCGAAATTATCTTGTTTTTCCTAAACAACACGTTGTAAGTCGAAAAGCTTTTATGTTGCGTGTATATCTACGTGTGTAGCCTCAAAAGAGAAGGCACAGGACAGTTTTCTCTCGAAAGCATATGTAAGAATACCACTTCATAAGGAAATACAGTTTTGCAGAGTAAAGACATATACGTACGCATTGGAAACTCTTTACGAGAAGAAATAACGCATAGTACAAAATTAGCTTGTATCTCCAAAACTACACGTTGTATCTCGAAAAGAATTGTTGTGGCGTGTACGTCTTAACATGTAGCATCTAAAGAGAACCAAAGGAGAATTTTCTTTCGTCAAAATTTTTCAGAAAATCACGTTTTAAGGAAATCCCGCATCGTGCGAAATAATCTTGTTTTTCCTAAACAACACGTTGTAAGTCGAAAAGCTTTCATGTTGCGTGTATGTCTACGTGTGTAGCCTCAAAAGAGAAGGCACAGGACAGTTTTCTCTCGAAAGGATATGTAAGAATACCACTTCATAAGGAAATACAGTTTTGCAGAGTAAAGACATATACGTACGCATTGGAAACTCTTTACGAGAAGAAATAACGCATAGTACAAAATTAGCTTGTATCTCCAAAACTACACGTTGTATCTCGAAAAGAATTGTTGTGGCGTGTACGTCTTAACATGTAGCATCTAAAGAGAACCAAAAGGAGAATTTTCTTTCGTCAAAATTTTTCAGAAAATCACGTTTTAAGGAAATCCCGCATCGTGCGAAATTATCTTGATTTTCCTAAACAACACGTTGTAAGTCGAAAAGCTTTCATGTTGCGTGTATGTCTACGTGTGTAGCCTCAAAAGAGAAGGCACAGGACAGTTTTCTCTCGAAAGGATATGTAAGAATACCACTTCATAAGGAAATACAGTTTTGCAGAGTAAAGACATATACGTACGCATTGGAAACTCTTTACGAGAAGAAATAACGCATAGTACAAAATTAGCTTGTATCTCCAAAACTACACGTTGTATCTCGAAAAGAATTGTTGTGGCGTGTACGTCTTAACATGTAGCATCTAAAGAGAACCAAAAGGAGAATTTTCTTTCGTCAAAATTTTTCAGAAAATCACGTTTTAAGGAAATCCCGCATCGTGCGAAATTATCTTGTTTTTCCTAAACAACACGTTGTAAGTCGAAAAGCTTTCATGTTGCGTGTATGTCTACGTGTGTAGCCTCAAAAGAGAAGGCACAGGACAGTTTTCTCTCGAAAGGATATGTAAGAATACCACTTCATAAGGAAATACAGTTTTGCAGAGTAAAGACATATACGTACGCATTGGAAACTCTTTACGAGAAGAAATAACGCATAGTACAAATTTAGCTTGTATCTCCAAAACTACACGTTGTATCTCGAAAAGAATTGTTGTGGCGTGTACGTCTTAACATGTAGCATCTAAAGAGAACCAAAAGGAGAATTTTCTTTCGTCAAAATTTTTCAGAAAATCACGTTTTAAGGAAATCCCGCATCGTGCGAAATTATCTTGTTTTTCCTAAACAACACGTTGTAAGTCGAAAAGCTTTCATGTTGCGTGTATGTCTACGTGTGTAGCCTCAAAAGAGAAGGCACAGGACAGTTTTCTCTCGAAAGGATATGTAAGAATACCACTTCATAAGGAAATACAGTTTTGCAGAGTAAAGACATATACGTACGCATTGGAAACTCTTTACGAGAAGAAATAACGCATAGTACAAAATTAGCTTGTATCTCCAAAACTACACGTTGTATCTCGAAAAGAATTGTTGTGGCGTGTACGTCTTAACATGTAGCATCTAAAGAGAACCAAAAGGAGAATTTTCTTTCGTCAAAATTTTTCAGAAAATCACGTTTTAAGGAAATCCCGCATCGTGCGAAATTATCTTGTTTTTCCTAAACAACACGTTGTAAGTCGAAAAGCTTTTATGTTGCGTGTATATCTACGTGTGTAGCCTCAAAAGAGAAGGCACAGGACAGTTTTCTCTCGAAAGCATATGTAAGAATACCACTTCATAAGGAAATACAGTTTTGCAGAGTAAAGACATATACGTACGCATTGGAAACTCTTTACGAGAAGAAATAACGCATAGTACAAAATTAGCTTGTATCTCCAAAACTACATGTTGTATCTCGAAAAGAATTGTTGTGGCGTGTACGTCTTAACATGTAGCATCTAAAGAGAACCAAAGGAGAATTTTCTTTCGTCAAAATTTTTCAGAAAATCACGTTTTAAGGAAATCCCGCATCGTGCGAAATAATCTTGTTTTTCCTAAACAACACGTTGTAAGTCGAAAAGCTTTCATGTTGCGTGTATGTCTACGTGTGTAGCCTCAAAAGAGAAGGCACAGGACAGTTTTCTCTCGAAAGGATATGTAAGAATACCACTTCATAAGGAAATACAGTTTTGCAGAGTAAAGACATATACGTACGCATTGGAAACTCTTTACGAGAAGAAATAACGCATAGTACAAAATTAGCTTGTATCTCCAAAACTACACGTTGTATCTCGAAAAGAATTGTTGTGGCGTGTACGTCTTAACATGTAGCATCTAAAGAGAACCAAAAGGAGAATTTTCTTTCGTCAAAATTTTTCAGAAAATCACGTTTTAAGGAAATCCCGCATCGTGCGAAATTATCTTGATTTTCCTAAACAACACGTTGTAAGTCGAAAAGCTTTCATGTTGCGTGTATGTCTACGTGTGTAGCCTCAAAAGAGAAGGCACAGGACAGTTTTCTCTCGAAAGGATATGTAAGAATACCACTTCATAAGGAAATACAGTTTTGCAGAGTAAAGACATATACGTACGCATTGGAAACTCTTTACGAGAAGAAATAACGCATAGTACAAAATTAGCTTGTATCTCCAAAACTACACGTTGTATCTCGAAAAGAATTGTTGTGGCGTGTACGTCTTAACATGTAGCATCTAAAGAGAACCAAAAGGAGAATTTTCTTTCGTCAAAATTTTTCAGAAAATCACGTTTTAAGGAAATCCCGCATCGTGCGAAATTATCTTGTTTTTCCTAAACAACACGTTGTAAGTCGAAAAGCTTTCATGTTGCGTGTATGTCTACGTGTGTAGCCTCAAAAGAGAAGGCACAGGACAGTTTTCTCTCGAAAGGATATGTAAGAATACCACTTCATAAGGAAATACAGTTTTGCAGAGTAAAGACATATACGTACGCATTGGAAACTCTTTACGAGAAGAAATAACGCATAGTACAAATTTAGCTTGTATCTCCAAAACTACACGTTGTATCTCGAAAAGAATTGTTGTGGCGTGTACGTCTTAACATGTAGCATCTAAAGAGAACCAAAAGGAGAATTTTCTTTCGTCAAAATTTTTCAGAAAATCACGTTTTAAGGAAATCCCGCATCGTGCGAAATTATCTTGTTTTTCCTAAACAACACGTTGTAAGTCGAAAAGCTTTCATGTTGCGTGTATGTCTACGTGTGTAGCCTCAAAAGAGAAGGCACAGGACAGTTTTCTCTCGAAAGGATATGTAAGAATACCACTTCATAAGGAAATACAGTTTTGCAGAGTAAAGACATATACGTACGCATTGGAAACTCATTACGAGAAGAAATAACGCATAGTACAAAATTAGCTTGTATCTCCAAAACTACACGTTGTATCTCGAAAAGAATTGTTGTGGCGTGTACGTCTTAACATGTAGCATCTAAAGAGAACCAAAAGGAGAATTTTCTTTCATCAAAATTTTTCAGAAAATCACGTTTTAAGGAAATCCGGCATCGTGCGAAATTATCTTGTTTTTCCTAAACAACACGTTGTAAGTCGAAAAGCTTTCATGTTGCGTGTATGTCTACGTGTGTAGCCTCAAAAGAGAAGGCACAGGACAGTTTTCTCTCGAAAGGATATGTAAGAATACCACTTCATAAGGAAATACAGTTTTGCAGAGTAAAGACATATACGTACGCATTGGAAACTCTTTACGAGAAGAAATAACGCATAGTACAACATTAGCTTGTATCTCCAAAACTACACGTTGTATCTCGAAAAGAATTGTTGTGGCGTGTACGTCTTAACATGTAGCATCTAAAGAGAACCAAAAGGAGAATTTTCTTTCGTCAAAATTTTTCAGAAAATCACGTTTTAAGGAAATCCCGCATCGTGCGAAATTATCTTGTTTTTCCTAAACAACACGTTGTAAGTCGAAAAGCTTTCATGATGCGTGTATGTCTACGTGTGTAGCCTCAAAAGAGAAGGCACAGGACAGTTTTCTCTCGAAAGGATATGTAAGAATACCACTTCATAAGGAAATACAGTTTTGTAGAGTAAAGACATATACGTACTCATTGGAAACTCTTTACGAGAAGAAATAACGCATAGTACAAAATTAGCTTGTATCTCCAAAACTACACGTTGTATCTCGAAAAAAATTGTTGTGGCGTGTACGTCTTAACATGTAGCATCTAAAGAGAACCAAAAGGAGAATTTTCTTTCGTCAAAATTTTTCAGAAAATCACGTTTTAAGGAAATCCCGCATCGTGCGAAATTATCTTGTTTTTCCTAAACAACACGTTGTAAGTCGAAAAGCTTTCATGTTGCGTGTATGTCTACGTGTGTAGCCTCAAAAGAGAAGGCACAGGACAGTTTTCTCTCGAAAGGATATGTAAGAATACCACTTCATAAGGAAATACAGTTTTGCAGAGTAAAGACATATACGTACGCATTGGAAACTCTTTACGAGAAGAAATAACGCATAGTACAAAATTAGCTTGTATCTCCAAAACTACACGTTGTATCTCGAAAAGAATTGTTGTGGCGTGTACGTCTTAACATGTAGCATCTAAAGAGAACCAAAAGGAGAATTTTCTTTCGTCAAAATTTTTCAGAAAATCACGTTTTAAGGAAATCCCGCATCGTGCGAAATTATCTTGTTTTTCCTAAACAACACGTTGTAAGTCGAAAAGCTTTCATGTTGCGTGTATGTCTACGTGTGTAGCCTCAAAAGAGAAGGCACAGGACAGTTTTCTCTCGAAAGGATATGTAAGAATACCACTTCATAAGGAAATACAGTTTTGCAGAGTAAAGACATATACGTACGCATTGGAAACTCTTTACGAGAAGAAATAACGCATCGTACAAAATTAGCTTGTATCTCCAAAACTACACGTTGTATCTCGAAAAGAATTGTTGTGGCGTGTACGTCTTAACATGTAGCATCTAAAGAGAACCAAAAGGAGAATTTTCTTTCGTCAAAATTTTTCAGAAAATCACGTTTTAAGGAAATCCCGCATCGTGCGAAATTATCTTGTTTTTCCTAAACAACACGTTGTAAGTCGAAAAGCTTTCATGTTGCGTGTATGTCTAAGTGTGTAGCATCAAAAGAGAAGGCACAGGACAGTTTTCTCTCGAAAGGATATGTAAGAATACCACTTCATAAGGAAATACAGTTTTGCAGAGTAAAGACATATACGTACGCATTGGAAACTCTTTACGAGAAGAAATAACGCATAGTACAAAATTAGCTTGTATCTCCAAAACTACACGTTGTATCTCGAAAAGAATTGTTGTGGCGTGTACGTCTTAACATGTAGCATCTAAAGAGAACCAAAAGGAGAATTTTCTTTCGTCAAAATTTTTCAGAAAATCACGTTTTAAGGAAATCCCGCATCGTGCGAAATTATCTTGTTTTTCCTAAACAACACGTTGTAAGTCGAAAAGCTTTTATGTTGCGTGTATATCTACGTGTGTAGCCTCAAAAGAGAAGGCACAGGACAGTTTTCTCTCGAAAGCATATGTAAGAATACCACTTCATAAGGAAATACAGTTTTGCAGAGTAAAGACATATACGTACGCATTGGAAACTCTTTACGAGAAGAAATAACGCATAGTACAAAATTAGCTTGTATCTCCAAAACTACATGTTGTATCTCGAAAAGAATTGTTGTGGCGTGTACGTCTTAACATGTAGCATCTAAAGAGAACCAAAGGAGAATTTTCTTTCGTCAAAATTTTTCAGAAAATCACGTTTTAAGGAAATCCCGCATCGTGCGAAATAATCTTGTTTTTCCTAAACAACACGTTGTAAGTCGAAAAGCTTTCATGTTGCGTGTATGTCTACGTGTGTAGCCTCAAAAGAGAAGGCACAGGACAGTTTTCTCTCGAAAGGATATGTAAGAATACCACTTCATAAGGAAATACAGTTTTGCAGAGTAAAGACATATACGTACGCATTGGAAACTCTTTACGAGAAGAAATAACGCATAGTACAAAATTAGCTTGTATCTCCAAAACTACACGTTGTATCTCGAAAAGAATTGTTGTGGCGTGTACGTCTTAACATGTAGCATCTAAAGAGAACCAAAAGGAGAATTTTCTTTCGTCAAAATTTTTCAGAAAATCACGTTTTAAGGAAATCCCGCATCGTGCGAAATTATCTTGATTTTCCTAAACAACACGTTGTAAGTCGAAAAGCTTTCATGTTGCGTGTATGTCTACGTGTGTAGCCTCAAAAGAGAAGGCACAGGACAGTTTTCTCTCGAAAGGATATGTAAGAATACCACTTCATAAGGAAATACAGTTTTGCAGAGTAAAGACATATACGTACGCATTGGAAACTCTTTACGAGAAGAAATAACGCATAGTACAAAATTAGCTTGTATCTCCAAAACTACACGTTGTATCTCGAAAAGAATTGTTGTGGCGTGTACGTCTTAACATGTAGCATCTAAAGAGAACCAAAAGGAGAATTTTCTTTCGTCAAAATTTTTCAGAAAATCACGTTTTAAGGAAATCCCGCATCGTGCGAAATTATCTTGTTTTTCCTAAACAACACGTTGTAAGTCGAAAAGCTTTCATGTTGCGTGTATGTCTACGTGTGTAGCCTCAAAAGAGAAGGCACAGGACAGTTTTCTCTCGAAAGGATATGTAAGAATACCACTTCATAAGGAAATACAGTTTTGCAGAGTAAAGACATATACGTACGCATTGGAAACTCTTTACGAGAAGAAATAACGCATAGTACAAATTTAGCTTGTATCTCCAAAACTACACGTTGTATCTCGAAAAGAATTGTTGTGGCGTGTACGTCTTAACATGTAGCATCTAAAGAGAACCAAAAGGAGAATTTTCTTTCGTCAAAATTTTTCAGAAAATCACGTTTTAAGGAAATCCCGCATCGTGCGAAATTATCTTGTTTTTCCTAAACAACACGTTGTAAGTCGAAAAGCTTTCATGTTGCGTGTATGTCTACGTGTGTAGCCTCAAAAGAGAAGGCACAGGACAGTTTTCTCTCGAAAGGATATGTAAGAATACCACTTCATAAGGAAATACAGTTTTGCAGAGTAAAGACATATACGTACGCATTGGAAACTCTTTACGAGAAGAAATAACGCATAGTACAAAATTAGCTTGTATCTCCAAAACTACACGTTGTATCTCGAAAAGAATTGTTGTGGCGTGTACGTCTTAACATGTAGCATCTAAAGAGAACCAAAAGGAGAATTTTCTTTCGTCAAAATTTTTCAGAAAATCACGTTTTAAGGAAATCCCGCATCGTGCGAAATTATCTTGTTTTTCCTAAACAACACGTTGTAAGTCGAAAAGCTTTCATGTTGCGTGTATGTCTACGTGTGTAGCCTCAAAAGAGAAGGCACAGGACAGTTTTCTCTCGAAAGGATATGTAAGAATACCACTTCATAAGGAAATACAGTTTTGCAGAGTAAAGACATATACGTACGCATTGGAAACTCTTTACGAGAAGAAATAACGCATAGTACAAAATTAGCTTGTATCTCCAAAACTACACGTTGTATCTCGAAAAGAATTGTTGTGGCGTGTACGTCTTAACATGTAGCATCTAAAGAGAACCAAAAGGAGAATTTTCTTTCGTCAAAATTTTTCAGAAAATCACGTTTTAAGGAAATCCCGCATCGTGCGAAATTATCTTGTTTTTCCTAAACAACACGTTGTAAGTCGAAAAGCTTTTATGTTGCGTGTATATCTACGTGTGTAGCCTCAAAAGAGAAGGCACAGGACAGTTTTCTCTCGAAAGCATATGTAAGAATACCACTTCATAAGGAAATACAGTTTTGCAGAGTAAAGACATATACGTACGCATTGGAAACTCTTTACGAGAAGAAATAACGCATAGTACAAAATTAGCTTGTATCTCCAAAACTACATGTTGTATCTCGAAAAGAATTGTTGTGGCGTGTACGTCTTAACATGTAGCATCTAAAGAGAACCAAAGGAGAATTTTCTTTCGTCAAAATTTTTCAGAAAATCACGTTTTAAGGAAATCCCGCATCGTGCGAAATAATCTTGTTTTTCCTAAACAACACGTTGTAAGTCGAAAAGCTTTCATGTTGCGTGTATGTCTACGTGTGTAGCCTCAAAAGAGAAGGCACAGGACAGTTTTCTCTCGAAAGGATATGTAAGAATACCACTTCATAAGGAAATACAGTTTTGCAGAGTAAAGACATATACGTACGCATTGGAAACTCTTTACGAGAAGAAATAACGCATAGTACAAAATTAGCTTGTATCTCCAAAACTACACGTTGTATCTCGAAAAGAATTGTTGTGGCGTGTACGTCTTAACATGTAGCATCTAAAGAGAACCAAAAGGAGAATTTTCTTTCGTCAAAATTTTTCAGAAAATCACGTTTTAAGGAAATCCCGCATCGTGCGAAATTATCTTGATTTTCCTAAACAACACGTTGTAAGTCGAAAAGCTTTCATGTTGCGTGTATGTCTACGTGTGTAGCCTCAAAAGAGAAGGCACAGGACAGTTTTCTCTCGAAAGGATATGTAAGAATACCACTTCATAAGGAAATACAGTTTTGCAGAGTAAAGACATATACGTACGCATTGGAAACTCTTTACGAGAAGAAATAACGCATAGTACAAAATTAGCTTGTATCTCCAAAACTACACGTTGTATCTCGAAAAGAATTGTTGTGGCGTGTACGTCTTAACATGTAGCATCTAAAGAGAACCAAAAGGAGAATTTTCTTTCGTCAAAATTTTTCAGAAAATCACGTTTTAAGGAAATCCCGCATCGTGCGAAATTATCTTGTTTTTCCTAAACAACACGTTGTAAGTCGAAAAGCTTTCATGTTGCGTGTATGTCTACGTGTGTAGCCTCAAAAGAGAAGGCACAGGACAGTTTTCTCTCGAAAGGATATGTAAGAATACCACTTCATAAGGAAATACAGTTTTGCAGAGTAAAGACATATACGTACGCATTGGAAACTCTTTACGAGAAGAAATAACGCATAGTACAAATTTAGCTTGTATCTCCAAAACTACACGTTGTATCTCGAAAAGAATTGTTGTGGCGTGTACGTCTTAACATGTAGCATCTAAAGAGAACCAAAAGGAGAATTTTCTTTCGTCAAAATTTTTCAGAAAATCACGTTTTAAGGAAATCCCGCATCGTGCGAAATTATCTTGTTTTTCCTAAACAACACGTTGTAAGTCGAAAAGCTTTCATGTTGCGTGTATGTCTACGTGTGTAGCCTCAAAAGAGAAGGCACAGGACAGTTTTCTCTCGAAAGGATATGTAAGAATACCACTTCATAAGGAAATACAGTTTTGCAGAGTAAAGACATATACGTACGCATTGGAAACTCTTTACGAGAAGAAATAACGCATAGTACAAAATTAGCTTGTATCTCCAAAACTACACGTTGTATCTCGAAAAGAATTGTTGTGGCGTGTACGTCTTAACATGTAGCATCTAAAGAGAACCAAAAGGAGAATTTTCTTTTGTCAAAATTTTTCAGAAAATCACGTTTTTAGGAAATCCCGCATCGTGCGAAATTATCTTGTTTTTCCTAAACAACACGTTGTAAGTCGAAAAGCTTTCATGTTGCGTGTATGTCTACGTGTGTAGCCTCAAAAGAGAAGGCACAGGACAGTTTTCTCTCGAAAGGATATGTAAGAATACCACTTCATAAGGAAATACAGTTTTGCAGAGTAAAGACATATACGTACGCATTGGAAACTCTTTACGAGAAGAAATAACGCATAGTACAAAATTAGCTTGTATCTCCAAAACTACACGTTGTATCTCGAAAAGAATTGTTGTGGCGTGTACGTCTTAACATGTAGCATCTAAAGAGAACCAAAAGGAGAATTTTCTTTCGTCAAAATTTTTCAGAAAATCACGTTTTAAGGAAATCCCGCATCGTGCGAAATTATCTTGTTTTTCCTAAACAACACGTTGTAAGTCGAAAAGCTTTCATGTTGCGTGTATGTCTACGTGTGTAGCCTCAAAAGAGAAGGCACAGGACAGTTTTCTCTCGAAAGGATATGTAAGAATACCACTTCATAAGGAAATACAGTTTTGCAGAGTAAAGACATATACGTACGCATTGGAAACTCTTTACGAGAAGAAATAACGCATAGTACAAAATTAGCTTGTATCTCCAAAACTACACGTTGTATCTCGAAAAGAATTGTTGTGGCGTGTACGTCTTAACATGTAGCATCTAAAGAGAACCAAAAGGAGAATTTTCTTTCGTCAAAATTTTTCAGAAAATCACGTTTTAAGGAAATCCCGCATCGTGCGAAATTATCTTGTTTTTCCTAAACAACACGTTGTAAGTCGAAAAGCTTTCATGTTGCGTGTATGTCTACGTGTGTAGCCTCAAAAGAGAAGGCACAGGACAGTTTTCTCTCGAAAGGATATGTAAGAATACCACTTCATAAGGAAATACAGTTTTGCAGAGTAAAGACATATACGTACGCATTGGAAACTCTTTAGGAGAAAAAATAACGCATAGTACAAAATTAGCTAGTATCTCCAAAACTACACGTTGTATCTCGAAAAGAATTGTTGTGGCGTGTACGTCTTAACATGTAGCATCTAAAGAGAACCAAAAGGAGAATTTTCTTTCGTCAAAATTTTTCAGAAAATCACGTTTTAAGGAAATCCCGCATCGTGCGAAATTATCTTGTTTTTCCTAAACAACACGTTGTAAGTCGAAAAGCTTTCATGTTGCGTGTATGTCTACGTGTGTAGCCTCAAAAGAGAAGGCACAGGACAGTTTTCTCTCGAAAGGATATGTAAGAATACCACTTCATAAGGAAATACAGTTTTGCAGAGTAAAGACATATACGTACGCATTGGAAACTCTTTACGAGAAGAAATAACGCATAGTAAAAAATTAGCTTGTATCTCCAAAACTACACGTTGTATCTCGAAAAGAATTGTTGTGGCGTGTACGTCTTAACATGTAGCATCTAAAGAGAACCAAAAGGAGAATTTTCTTTCGTCAAAATTTTTCAGAAAATCACGTTTTAAGGAAATCCCGCATCGTGCGAAATTATCTTGTTTTTCCTAAACAACACGTTGTAAGTCGAAAAGCTTTCATGTTGCGTGTATGTCTACGTGTGTAGCCTCAAAAGAGAAGGCACAGGACAGTTTTCTCTCGAAAGGATATGTAAGAATACCACTTCATAAGGAAATACAGTTTTGCAGAGTAAAGACATATACGTACGCATTGGAAACTCTTTACGAGAAGAAATAACGCATAGTACAAAATTAGCTTGTATCTCCAAAACTACACGTTGTATCTCGAAAAGAATTGTTGTGGCGTGTACGTCTTAACATGTAGCATCTAAAGAGAACCAAAAGGAGAATTTTCTTTCGTCAAAATTTTTCAGAAAATCACGTTTTAAGGAAATCCCGCATCGTGCGAAATTATCTTGTTTTTCCTAAACAACACGTTGTAAGTCGAAAAGCTTTCATGTTGCGTGTATGTCTACGTGTGTAGCCTCAAAAGAGAAGGCACAGGACAGTTTTCTCTCGAAAGGATATGTAAGAATACCACTTCATAAGGAAATACAGTTTTGCAGAGTAAAGACATATACGTACGCATTGGAAACTCTTTACGAGAAGAAATAACGCATAGTACAAAATTAGCTTGTATCTCCAAAACTACACGTTGTATCTCGAAAAGAATTGTTGTGGCGTGTACGTCTTAACATGTAGCATCTAAAGAGAACCAAAAGGAGAATTTTCTTTCGTCAAAATTTTTCAGAAAATCACGTTTTAAGGAAATCCCGCATCGTGCGAAATTATCTTGTTTTTCCTAAACAACACGTTGTAAGTCGAAAAGCTTTCATGTTGCGTGTATGTCTAAGTGTGTAGCCTCAAAAGAGAAGGCACAGGACAGTTTTCTCTCGAAAGGATATGTAAGAATACCACTTCATAAGGAAATACAGTTTTGCAGAGTAAATACATATACGTACGCATTGGAAACTCTTTACGAGAAGAAATAACGCATAGTACAAAATTAGCTTGTATCTCCAAAACTACACGTTGTATCTCGAAAAGAATTGTTGTGGCGTGTACGTCTTAACATGTAGCATCTAAAGAGAACCAAAAGGAGAATTTTCTTTCGTCAAAATTTTTCAGAAAATCACGTTTTAAGGAAATCCCGCATCGTGCGAAATTATCTTGTTTTTCCTAAACAACACGTTGTAAGTCGAAAAGCTTTCATGTTGCGTGTATGTCTACGTGTGTAGCCTCAAAAGAGAAGGCACAGGACAGTTTTCTCTCGAAAGGATATGTAAGAATACCACTTCATAAGGAAATACAGTTTTGCAGAGTAAAGACATATACGTACGCATTGGAAACTCTTTACGAGAAGAAATAACGCATAGTACAAAATTAGCTTGTATCTCCAAAACTACACGTTGTATCTCGAAAAGAATTGTTGTGGCGTGTACGTCTTAACATGTAGCATCTAAAGAGAACCAAAAGGAGAATTTTCTTTCGTCAAAATTTTTCAGAAAATCACGTTTTAAGGAAATCCCGCATCGTGCGAAATTATCTTGTTTTTCCTAAACAACACGTTGTAAGTCGAAAAGCTTTCATGTTGCGTGTATGTCTACGTGTGTAGCCTCAAAAGAGAAGGCACAGGACAGTTTTCTCTCGAAAGAATATGTAAGAATACCACTTCATAAGGAAATACAGTTTTGCAGAGTAAAGACATATACGTACGCATTGGAAACTCTTTACGAGAAGAAATAACGCATAGTACAAAATTAGCTTGTATCTCCAAAACTACACGTTGTATCTCGAAAAGAATTGTTGTGGCGTGTACGTCTTAACGTGTAGCATCTAAAGAGAACCAAAAGGAGAATTTTCTTTCGTCAAAATTTTTCAGAAAATCACGTTTTAAGGAAATCCCGCATCGTGCGAAATTATCTTGTTTTTCCTAAACAACACGTTGTAAGTCGAAAAGCTTTCATGTTGCGTGTATGTCTACGTGTGTAGCCTCAAAAGAGAAGGCACAGGACAGTTTTCTCTCGAAAGGATATGTAAGAATACCACTTCATAAGGAAATACAGTTTTGCAGAGTAAAGACATATACGTACACATTGGAAACTCTTTACGAGAAGAAATAACGCATAGTACAAAATTAGCTTGTATCTCCAAAACTACACGTTGTATCTCGAAAAGAATTGTTGTGGCGTGTACGTCTTAACATGTAGCATCTAAAGAGAACCAAAAGGAGAATTTTCTTTCGTCAAAATTTTTCAGAAAATCACGTTTTAAGGAAATCCCGCATCGTGCGAAATTATCTTGTTTTTCCTAAACAACACGTTGTAAGTCGAAAAGCTTTCATGTTGCGTGTATGTCTACGTGTGTAGCCTCAAAAGAGAAGGCACAGGACAGTTTTCTCTCGAAAGGATATGTAAGAATACCACTTCATAAGGAAATACAGTTTTGCAGAGTAAAGACATATACGTACGCATTGGAAACTCTTTACGAGAAGAAATAACGCATAGTACAAAATTAGTTTGTATCTCCAAAACTACACGTTGTATCTCGAAAAGAATTGTTGTGGCGTGTACGTCTTAACATGTAGCATCTAAAGAGAACCAAAAGGAGAATTTTCTTTCGTCAAAATTTTTCAGAAAATCACGTTTTAAGGAAATCCCGCATCGTGCGAAATTATCTTGTTTTTCCTAAACAACACGTTGTAAGTCGAAAAGCTTTCATGTTGCGTGTATGTCTAAGTGTGTAGCCTCAAAAGAGAAGGCACAGGACAGTTTTCTCTCGAAAGGATATGTAAGAATACCACTTCATAAGGAAATACAGTTTTGCAGAGTAAAGACATATACGTACGCATTGGAAACTCTTTACGAGAAGAAATAACGCATAGTACAAAATTAGCTTGTATCTCCAAAACTACACGTTGTATCTCGAAAAGAATTGTTGTGGCGTGTACGTCTTAACATGTAGCATCTAAAGAGAACCAAAAGGAGAATTTTCTTTCGTCAAAATTTTTCAGAAAATCACGTTTTAAGGAAATCCCTCATCGTGCGAAATTATCTTGTTTTTCCTAAACAACACGTTGTAAGTCGAAAAGCTTTCATGTTGCGTGTATGTCTACGTGTGTAGCCTCAAAAGAGAAGGCACAGGACAGTTTTCTCTCGAAAGGATATGTAAGAATACCACTTCATAAGGAATACAGTTTTGCAGAGTAAAGACATATACGTACGCATTGGAAACTCTTTACGAGAAGAAATAACGCATAGTACAAAATTAGCTTGTATCTCCAAAACTACACGTTGTATCTCGAAAAGAATTGTTGTGGCGTGTACGTCTTAACATGTAGCATCTAAAGAGAACCAAAAGGAGAATTTTCTTTCGTCAAAATTTTTCAGAAAATCACGTTTTAAGGAAATCCCGCATCGTGCGAAATTATCTTGTTTTTCCTAAACAACACGTTGTAAGTCGAAAAGCTTTCATGTTGCGTGTATGTCTACGTGTGTAGCCTCAAAAGAGAAGGCACAGGACAGTTTTCTCTCGAAAGAATATGTAAGAATACCACTTCATAAGGAAATACAGTTTTGCAGAGTAAAGACATATACGTACGCATTGGAAACTCTTTACGAGAAGAAATAACGCATAGTACAAAATTAGCTTGTATCTCCAAAACTACACGTTGTATCTCAAAAAGAATTGTTGTGGCGTGTACGTCTTAACGTGTAGCATCTAAAGAGAACCAAAAGGAGAATTTTCTTTCGTCAAAATTTTTCAGAAAATCACGTTTTAAGGAAATCCCGCATCGTGCGAAATTATCTTGTTTTTCCTAAACAACACGTTGTAAGTCGAAAAGCTTTCATGTTGCGTGTATGTCTAAGTGTGTAGCCTCAAAAGAGAAGGCACATGACAGTTTTCTCTCGAAAGGATATGTAAGAATACCACTTCATAAGGAAATACAGTTTTGCAGAGTAAAGACATATACGTACGCATTGGAAACTCTTTACGAGAAGAAATAACGCATCGTACAAAATTAGCTTGTATCTCCAAAACTACACGTTGTATCTCGAAAAGAATTGTTGTGGCGTGTACGTCTTAACATGTAGCATCTAAAGAGAACCAAAAGGAGAATTTTCTTTCGTCAAAATTTTTCAGAAAATCACGTTTTAAGGAAATCCCGCATCGTGCGAAATTATCTTGATTTTCCTAAACAACACGTTGTAAGTCGAAAAGCTTTCATGTTGCGTGTATGTCTAAGTGCGTAGCCTCAAAAGAGAAGGCACAGGACAGTTTTCTCTCGAAAGGATATGTAAGAATACCACTTCATAAGGAAATACAGTTTTGCAGAGTAAAGAAATATACGTACGCATTGGAAACTCTTTACGAGAAGAAATAACGCATAGTACAAAATTAGCTTGTATCTCCAAAACTACACGTTGTATCTCGAAAAGAATTGTTGTGGCGTGTACGTCTTAACATATAGCATCTAAAGAGAACCAAAAGGAGAATTTTCTTTCGTCAAAATTTTTCAGAAAATCACGTTTTAAGGAAATCCCGCATCGTGCGAAATTATCTTGTTTTTCCTAAACAACACGTTGTAAGTCGAAAAGCTTTCATGTTGCTTGTATGTCTAAGTGTGTAGCCTCAAAAGAGAAGGCACAGGACAGTTTTCTCTCGAAAGGATATGTAAGAATACCACTTCATAAGGAAATACAGTTTTGCAGAGTAAAGACATATACGTACGCATTGGAAACTCTTTACGAGAAGAAATAACGCATAGTACAAAATTAGCTTGTATCTCCAAAACTACACGTTGTATCTCGAAAAGAATTGTTGTGGCGTGTACGTCTTAACATGTAGCATCTAAAGAGAACCAAAAGGAGAATTTTCTTTCGTCAAAATTTTTCAGAAAATCACGTTTTAAGGAAATCCCGCATCGTGCGAAATTATCTTGTTTTTCCTAAACAACACGTTGTAAGTCGAAAAGCTTTCATGTTGCGTGTATGTCTAAATGTGTAGCCTCAAAAGAGAAGGCACAGGACAGTTTTCTCTCGAAAGGATATGTAAGAATACCACTTCATAAGGAAATACAGTTTTGCAGAGTAAAGACATATACGTACGCATTGGAAACTCTTTACGAGAAGAAATAACGCATAGTACAAAATTAGCTTGTATCTCCAAAACTACACGTTGTATCTCGAAAAGAATTGTTGTGGCGTGTACGTCTTAACATGTAGCATCTAAAGAGAACCAAAAGGAGAATTTACTTTCATCAAAATTTTTCAGAAAATCACGTTTTAAGGAAATCCCGCATCGTGCGAAATTATCTTGTTTTTCCTAAACAACACGTTGTAAGTCGAAAAGCTTTCATGTTGCGTGTATGTCTACGTGTGTAGCCTCAAAAGAGAAGGCACAGGACAGTTTTCTCTCGAAAGGATATGTAAGAATACCACTTCATAAGGAAATACAGTTTTGCAGAGTAAAGACATATACGTACGCATTGGAAACTCTTTACGAGAAGAAATAACGCATAGTACAAAATTAGCTTGTATCTCCAAAACTACACGTTGTATCTCGAAAAGAATTGTTGTGGCGTGTACGTCTTAACATATAGCATCTAAAGAGAACCAAAAGGAGAATTTTCTTTCGTCAAAATTTTTCAGAAAATCACGTTTTAAGGAAATCCCGCATCGTGCGAAATTATCTTGTTTTTCCTAAACAACACGTTGTAAGTCGAAAAGCTTTCATGTTGCGTGTATGTCTAAGTGTGTAGCCTCAAAAGAGAAGGCACAGGACAGTTTTCTCTCGAAAGGATATGTAAGAATACCACTTCATAAGGAAATACAGTTTTGCAGAGTAAATACATATACGTACGCATTGGAAACTCTTTACGAGAAGAAATAACGCATAGTACAAAATTAGCTTGTATCTCCAAAACTACACGTTGTATCTCGAAAAGAATTGTTGTGGCGTGTACGTCTTAACATGTAGCATCTAAAGAGAACCAAAAGGAGAATTTTCTTTCGTCAAAATTTTTCAGAAAATCACGTTTTAAGGAAATCCCGCATCGTGCGAAATTATCTTGTTTTTCCTAAACAACACGTTGTAAGTCGAAAAGCTTTCATGTTGCGTGTATGTCTAAGTGTGTAGCCTCAAAAGAGAAGGCACAGGACAGTTTTCTCTCGAAAGGATATGTAAGAATACCACTTCATAAGGAAATACAGTTTTGCAGAGTAAAGACATATACGTACGCATTGGAAACTCTTTACGAGAAGAAATAACGCATCGTACAAAATTAGCTTGTATCTCCAAAACTACACGTTGTATCTCGAAAAGAATTGTTGTGGCGTGTACGTCTTAACATGTAGCATCTAAAGAGAACGAAAAGGAGAATTTTCTTTCGTCAAAATTTTTCAGAAAATCACGTTTTAAGGAAATCCCGCATCGTGCGAAATTATCTTGTTTTTCCTAAACAACACGTTGTAAGTCGAAAAGCTTTCATGTTGCGTGTATGTCTAAGTGTGTAGCCTCAAAAGAGAAGGCACAGGACAGTTTTCTCTCGAAAGGATATGTAAGAATACCACTTCATAAGGAAATACAGTTTTGCAGAGTAAAGACATATACGTACGCATTGGAAACTCTTTACGAGAAGAAATAACGCATAGTACAAAATTAGCTTGTATCTCCAAAACTACACGTTGTATCTCGAAAAGAATTGTTGTGGCGTGTACGTCTTAACATGTAGCATCTAAAGAGAACCAAAAGGAGAATTTTCTTTCGTCAAAATTTTTCAGAAAATCACGTTTTAAGGAAATCCCGCATCGTGCGAAATTATCTTGTTTTTCCTAAACAACACGTTTTAAGTCGAAAAGCTTTCATGTTGCGTGTATGTCTAAGTGTGTAGCCTCAAAAGAGAAGGCACAGGACAGTTTTCTCTCGAAAGGATATGTAAGAATACCACTTCATAAGGAAATACAGTTTTGCAGAGTAAAGACATATACGTACGCATTGGAAACTCTTTACGAGAAGAAATAACGCATAGTACAAAATTAGCTTGTATCTCCAAAACTACACGTTGTATCTCAAAAAGAATTGTTGTGGCGTGTACGTCTTAACATGTAGCATCTAAAGAGAACCAAAAGGAGAATTTTCTTTCGTCAAAATTTTTCAGAAAATCACGTTTTAAGGAAATCCCGCATCGTGCGAAATTATCTTGTTTTTCCTAAACAACACGTTGTAAGTCGAAAAGCTTTCATGTTGCGTGTATGTCTACGTGTGTAGCCTCAAAAGAGAAGGCACAGGACAGTTTTCTCTCGAAAGGATATGTAAGAATACCACTTCATAAGGAAATACAGTTTTGCAGAGTAAAGACATATACGTACGCATTGGAAACTCTTTACGAGAAGAAATAACGCATAGTACAAAATTAGCTTGTATCTCCAAAACTACACGTTGTATCTCGAAAAGAATTGTTGTGGCGTGTACGTCTTAACATGTAGCATCTAAAGAGAACCAAAAGGAGAATTTTCTTTCGTCAAAATTTTTCAGAAAATCACGTTTTAAGGAAATCCCGCATCGTGCGAAATTATCTTGTTTTTCCTAAACAACACGTTGTAAGTCGAAAAGCTTTCATGTTGCGTGTATGTCTACGTGTGTAGCCTCAAAAGAGAAGGCACAGGACAGTTTTCTCTCGAAAGGATATGTAAGAATACCACTTCATAAGGAAATACAGTTTTGCAGAGTAAAGACATATACGTACGCATTGGAAACTCTTTACGAGAAGAAATAACGCATAGTACAAAATTAGCTTGTATCTCCAAAACTACACGTTGTATCTCGAAAAGAATTGTTGTGGCGTGTACGTCTTAACATGTAGCATCTAAAGAGAACCAAAAGGAGAATTTTCTTTCGTCAAAATTTTTCAGAAAATCACGTTTTAAGGAAATCCCGCATCGTGCGAAATTATCTTGTTTTTCCTAAACAACACGTTGTAAGTCGAAAAGCTTTCATGTTGCGTGTATGTCTACGTGTGTAGCCTCAAAAGAGAAGGCACAGGACAGTTTTCTCTCGAAAGGATATGTAAGAATACCACTTCATAAGGAAATACAGTTTTGCAGAGTAAAGACATATACGTACGCATTGGAAACTCTTTACGAGAAGAAATAACGCATAGTACAAAATTAGCTTGTATCTCCAAAACTACACGTTGTATCTCGAAAAGAATTGTTGTGGCGTGTACGTCTTAACATGTAGCATCTAAAGAGAACCAAAAGGAGAATTTTCTTTCGTCAAAATTTTTCAGAAAATCACGTTTTAAGGAAATCCCGCATCGTGCGAAATTATCTTGTTTTTCCTAAACAACACGTTGTAAGTCGAAAAGCTTTCATGTTGCGTGTATGTCTACGTGTGTAGCCTCAAAAGAGAAGGCACAGGACAGTTTTCTCTCGAAAGGATATGTAAGAATACCACTTCATAAGGAAATACAGTTTTGCAGAGTAAAGACATATACGTACGCATTGGAAACTCTTTACGAGAAGAAATAACGCATAGTACAAAATTAGCTTGTATCTCCAAAACTACACGTTGTATCTCGAAAAGAATTGTTGTGGCGTGTACGTCTTAACATGTAGCATCTAAAGAGAACCAAAAGGAGAATTTTCTTTCGTCAAAATTTTTCAGAAAATCACGTTTTAAGGAAATCCCGCATCGTGCGAAATTATCTTGTTTTTCCTAAACAACACGTTGTAAGTCGAAAAGCTTTCATGTTGCGTGTATGTCTAAGTGTGTAGCCTCAAAAGAGAAGGCACAGGACAGTTTTCTCTCGAAAGGATATGTAAGAATACCACTTCATAAGGAAATACAGTTTTGCAGAGTAAAGACATATACGTACGCATTGGAAACTCTTTACGAGAAGAAATAACGCATAGTACAAAATTAGCTTGTATCTCCAAAACTACACGTTGTATCTCAAAAAGAATTGTTGTGGCGTGTACGTCTTAACATGTAGCATCTAAAGAGAACCAAAAGGAGAATTTTCTTTCGTCAAAATTTTTCAGAAAATCACGTTTTAAGGAAATCCCGCATCGTGCGAAATTATCTTGTTTTTCCTAAACAACACGTTGTAAGTCGAAAAGCTTTCATGTTGCGTGTATGTCTACGTGTGTAGCCTCAAAAGAGAAGGCACAGGACAGTTTTCTCTCGAAAGGATATGTAAGAATACCACTTCATAAGGAAATACAGTTTTGCAGAGTAAAGACATATACGTACGCATTGGAAACTCTTTACGAGAAGAAATAACGCATAGTACAAAATTAGCTTGTATCTCCAAAACTACACGTTGTATCTCGAAAAGAATTGTTGTGGCGTGTACGTCTTAACATGTAGCATCTAAAGAGAACCAAAAGGAGAATTTTCTTTCGTCAAAATTTTTCAGAAAATCACGTTTTAAGGAAATCCCGCATCGTGCGAAATTATCTTCTTTTTCCTAAACAACACGTTGTAAGTCGAAAAGCTTTCATGTTGCGTGTATGTCTAAGTGTGTAGCCTCAAAAGAGAAGTCACAGGACAGTTTTCTCTCGAAAGGATATGTAAGAATACCACTTCATAAGGAAATACAGTTTTGCAGAGTAAAGACATATACGTACGCATTGGAAACTCTTTATGAGAAGAAATAACTCATAGTACAAAATTAGCTTGTATCTCCAAAACTACACGTTGTATCTCGAAAAGAATTGTTGTGGCGTGTACGTCTTAACATGTAGCATCTAAAGAGAACCAAAAGGAGAATTTTCTTTCGTCAAAATTTTTCAGAAAATCACGTTTTAAGGAAATCCCGCATCGTGCGAAATTATCTTGTTTTTCCTAAACAACACGTTGTAAGTCGAAAAGCTTTCATGTTGCGTGTATGTCTACGTGTGTAGCCTCAAAAGAGAAGGCACAGGACAGTTTTCTCTCGAAAGGATATGTAAGAATACCACTTCATAAGGAAATACAGTTTTGCAGAGTAAAGACATATACGTAGGAATTGGAAACTCTTTACGAGAAGAAATAACGCATAGTACAAAATTAGCTTGTATCTCCAAAACTACACGTTGTATCTCGAAAAGAATTGTTGTGGCGTGTACGTCTTAACATGTAGCATCTAAAGAGAACCAAAAGGAGAATTTTCTTTCGTCAAAATTTTTCAGAAAATCACGTTTTAAGGAAATCCCGCATCGTGCGAAATTATCTTGTTTTTCCTAAACAACACGTTGTAAGTCGAAAAGCTTTCATGTTGCGTGTATGTCTACGTGTGTAGCCTCAAAAGAGAAGGCACAGGACAGTTTTCTCTCGAAAGGATATGTAAGAATACCACTTCATAAGGAAATACAGTTTTGCAGAGTAAAGACATATACGTACGCATTGGAAACTCTTTACGAGAAGAAATAACGCATAGTACAAAGTTAGCTTGTATCTCCAAAACTACACGTTGTATCTCGAAAAGAATTGTTGTGGCGTGTACGTCTTAACATGTAGCATCTAAAGAGAACCAAAAGGAGAATTTTCTTTCGTCAAAATTTTTCAGAAAATCACGTTTTAAGGAAATCCCGCATCGTGCGAAATTATCTTGTTTTTCCTAAACAACACGTTGTAAGTCGAAAAGCTTTCATGTTGCGTGTATGTCTACGTGTGTAGCCTCAAAAGAGAAGGCACAGGACAGTTTTCTCTCGAAAGGATATGTAAGAATACCACTTCATAAGGAAATACAGTTTTGCAGAGTAAAGACATATACGTACGCATTGGAAACTCTTTACGAGAAGAAATAACGCATAGTACAAAATTAGCTTGTATCTCCAAAACTACACGTTGTATCTCAAAAAGAATTGTTGTGGCGTGTACGTCTTAACATGTAGCATCTAAAGAGAACCAAAAGGAGAATTTTCTTTCGTCAAAATTTTTCAGAAAATCACGTTTTAAGGAAATCCCGCATCGTGCGAAATTATCTTGTTTTTCCTAAACAACACGTTGTAAGTCGAAAAGCTTTCATGTTGCGTGTATGTCTAAGTGTGTAGCCTCAAAAGAGAAGGCACAGGACAGTTTTCTCTCGAAAGGATATGTAAGAATACCACTTCATAAGGAAATACAGTTTTGCAGAGTAAAGACATATACGTACGCATTGGAAACTCTTTACGAGAAGAAATAACGCATAGTACAAAATTAGCTTGTATCTCCAAAACTACACGTTGTATCTCAAAAAGAATTGTTGTGGCGTGTACGTCTTAACATGTAGCATCTAAAGAGAACCAAAAGGAGAATTTTCTTTCGTCAAAATTTTTCAGAAAATCACGTTTTAAGGAAATCCCGCATCGTGCGAAATTATCTTGTTTTTCCTAAACAACACGTTGTAAGTCGAAAAGCTTTCATGTTGCGTGTATGTCTAAGTGTGTAGCCTCAAAAGAGAAGGCACACGACAGTTTTCTCTCGAAAGGATATGTAAGAATACCACTTCATAAGGAAATACAGTTTTGCAGAGTAAAGACATATACGTACGCATTGGAAACTCTTTACGAGAAGAAATAACGCATAGTACAAAATTAGCTTGTATCTCCAAAACTACACGTTGTATCTCGAAAAGAATTGTTGTGGCGTGTACGTCTTAACATGTAGCATCTAAAGAGAACCAAAAGGAGAATTTTCTTGCGTCAAAATTTTTCAGAAAATCACGTTTTAAGGAAATCCCGCATCGTGCGAAATTATCTTGTTTTTCCTAAACAACACGTTGTAAGTCGAAAAGCTTTCATGTTGCGTGTATGTCTACGTGTGTAGCCTCAAAAGAGAACGCACAGGACAGTTTTCTCTCGAAAGGATATGTAAGAATACCACTTCATAAGGAAATACAGTTTTGCAGAGTAAAGACATATACGTACGCATTGGAAACTCTTTACGAGAAGAAATAACGCATAGTACAAAATTAGCTTGTATCTCCAAAACTACACGTTGTATCTCGAAAAGAATTGTTGTGGCGTGTACGTCTTAACATGTAGCATCTAAAGAGAACCAAAAGGAGAATTTTCTTTCATCAAAATTTTTCAGAAAATCACGTTTTAAGGAAATCCCGCATCGTGCGAAATTATCTTGTTTTTCCTAAACAACACGTTGTAAGTCGAAAAGCTTTCATGTTGCGTGTATGTCTACGTGTGTAGCCTCAAAAGAGAAGGCACAGGACAGTTTTCTCTCGAAAGAATATGTAAGAATACCACTTCATAAGGAAATACAGTTTTGCAGAGTAAAGACATATACGTACGCATTGGAAACTCTTTACGAGAAGAAATAACGCATAGTACAAAATTAGCTTGTATCTCCAAAACTACACGTTGTATCTCGAAAAGAATTGTTGTGGCGTGTACGTCTTAACGTGTAGCATCTAAAGAGAACCAAAAGGAGAATTTTCTTTCGTCAAAATTTTTCAGAAAATCACGTTTTAAGGAAATCCCGCATCGTGCGAAATTATCTTGTTTTTCCTAAACAACACGTTGTAAGTCGAAAAGCTTTCATGTTGCGTGTATGTCTAAGTGTGTAGCCTCAAAAGAGAAGGCACAGGACAGTTTTCTCTCGAAAGGATATGTAAGAATACCACTTCATAAGGAAATACAGTTTTGCAGAGTAAAGACATATACGTACGCATTGGAAACTCTTTACGAGAAGAAATAACGCATAGTACAAAATTAGCTTGTATCTCCAAAACTACACGTTGTATCTCGAAAAGAATTGTTGTGGCGTGTACGTCTTAACATGTAGCATCTAAAGAGAACCAAAAGGAGAATTTTCTTTCGTCAAAATTTTTCAGAAAATCACGTTTTAAGGAAATCCCGCATCGTGCGAAATTATCTTGTTTTTCCTAAACAACACGTTGTAAGTCGAAAAGCTTTCATGTTGCGTGTATGTCTAAGTGTGTAGCCTCAAAAGAGAAGGCACAGGACAGTTTTCTCTCGTAAGGATATGTAAGAATACCACTTCATAAGGAAATACAGTTTTGCAGAGTAAAGACATATACGTACGCATTGGAAACTCTTTACGAGAAGAAATAACGCATAGTACAAAATTAGCTTGTATCTCCAAAACTACACGTTGTATCTCGAAAAGAATTGTTGTGGCGTGTACGTCTTAACATGTAGCATCTAAAGAGAACCAAAAGGAGAATTTACTTTCGTCAAAATTTTTCAGAAAATCACGTTTTAAGGAAATCCCGCATCGTGCGAAATTATCTTGTTTTTCCTAAACAACACGTTGTAAGTCGAAAAGCTTTCATGTTGCGTGTATGTCTACGTGTGTAGCCTCAAAAGAGAAGGCACAGGTCAGTTTTCTCTCGAAAGGATATGTAAGAATACCACTTCATAAGGAAATACAGTTTTGCAGAGTAAAGACATATACGTACGCATTGGAAACTCTTTACGAGAAGAAATAACGCATCGTACAAAATTAGCTTGTATCTCCAAAACTACACGTTGTATCTCGAAAAGAATTGTTGTGGCGTGTACGTCTTAACATGTAGCATCTAAAGAGAACGAAAAGGAGAATTTTCTTTCGTCAAAATTTTTCAGAAAATCACGTTTTAAGGAAATCCCGCATCGTGCGAAATTATCTTGTTTTTCCTAAACAACACGTTGTAAGTCGAAAAGCTTTCATGTTGCGTGTATGTCTAAGTGTGTAGCCTCAAAAGAGAAGGCACAGGACAGTTTTCTCTCGAAAGGATATGTAAGAATACCACTTCATAAGGAAATACAGTTTTGCAGAGTAAAGACATATACGTACGCATTGGAAACTCTTTACGAGAAGAAATAACGCATAGTACAAAATTAGCTTGTATCTCCAAAACTACACGTTGTATCTCGAAAAGAATTGTTGTGGCGTGTACGTCTTAACATGTAGCATCTAAAGAGAACCAAAAGGAGAATTTTCTTTCGTTAAATTTTTCAGAAAATCACGTTTTAAGGAAATCCCGCATCGTGCGAAATTATCTTGTTTTTCCTAAACAACACGTTTTAAGTCGAAAAGCTTTCATGTTGCGTGTATGTCTAAGTGTGTAGCCTCAAAAGAGAAGGCACAGGACAGTTTTCTCTCGAAAGGATATGTAAGAATACCACTTCATAAGGAAATACAGTTTTGCAGAGTAAAGACATATACGTACGCATTGGAAACTCTTTACGAGAAGAAATAACGCATAGTACAAAATTAGCTTGTATCTCCAAAACTACACGTTGTATCTCAAAAAGAATTGTTGTGGCGTGTACGTCTTAACATGTAGCATCTAAAGAGAACCAAAAGGAGAATTTTCTTTCGTCAAAATTTTTCAGAAAATCACGTTTTAAGGAAATCCCGCATCGTGCGAAATTATCTTGTTTTTCCTAAACAACACGTTGTAAGTCGAAAAGCTTTCATGTTGCGTGTATGTCTACGTGTGTAGCCTCAAAAGAGAAGGCACAGGACAGTTTTCTCTCGAAAGGATATGTAAGAATACCACTTCATAAGGAAATACAGTTTTGCAGAGTAAAGACATATACGTACGCATTGGAAACTCTTTACGAGAAGAAATAACACATAGTACAAAATTAGCTTGTATCTCCCAAACTACACGTTGTATCTCGAAAAGAATTGTTGTGGCGTGTACGTCTTAACATGTAGCATCTAAAGAGAACCAAAAGGAGAATTTTCTTTCGTCAAAATTTTTCAGAAAATCACGTTTTAAGGAAATCACGCATCGTGCGAAATTATCTTGTTTTTCCTAAACAACACGTTGTAAGTCGAAAAGCTTTCATGTTGCGTGTATGTCTAAGTGTGTAGCCTCAAAAGAGAAGGCACAGGACAGTTTTCTCTCGAAAGGATATGTAAGAATACCACTTCATAAGGAAATACAGTTTTGCAGAGTAAAGACATATACGTACTCATTGGAAACTCTTTACGAGAAGAAATAACGCATAGTACAAAATTAGCTTGTATCTCCAAAACTACACGTTGTATCTCGAAAAGAATTGTCGTGGCGTGTACGTCTTAACATGTAGCATCTAAAGAGAACCAAAAGGAGAATTTTCTTTCGTCAAAATTTTTCAGAAAATCACGTTTTAAGGAAATCCCGCATCGTGCGAAATTATCTTGTTTTTCCTAAACAACACGTTGTAGGTCGAAAAGCTTTCATGTTGCGTGTATTTCTAAGTGTGTAGCCTCAAAAGAGAAGGCACAGGACAGTTTTCTCTCGAAAGGATATGTAAGAATACCACTTCATAAGGAAATACAGTTTTGCAGAGTAAAGACATATACGTACGCATTGGAAACTCTTTACGAGAAGAAATAACGCATAGTACAAAATTAGCTTGTATCTCCAAAACTACACGTTGTATCTCGAAAAGAATTGTTGTGGCGTGTACGTCTTAACGTGTAGCATCTAAAGAGAACCAAAAGGAGAATTTTCTTTCGTCAAAATTTTTCAGAAAATCACGTTTTAAGGAAATCCCGCATCGTGCGAAATTATCTTGTTTTTCCTAAACAACACGTTGTAAGTCGAAAAGCTTTCATGTTGCGTGTATGTCTACGTGTGTAGCCTCAAAAGAGAAGGCACAGGACAGTTTTCTCTCGAAAGGATATGTAAGAATACCACTTCATAAGGAAATACAGTTTTGCAGAGTAAAGACATATACGTACGCATTGGAAACTCTTTACGAGAAGAAATAACGCATAGTACAAAATTAGCTTGTATCTCCAAAACTACACGTTGTATCTCGAAAAGAATTGTTGTGGCGTGTACGTCTTAACGTGTAGCATCTAAAGAGAACCAAAAGGAGAATTTTCTTTCGTCAAAATTTTTCAGAAAATCACGTTTTAAGGAAATCCCGCATCGTGCGAAATTATCTTGTTTTTCCTAAACAACACGTTGTAAGTCGAAAAGCTTTCATGTTGCGTGTATGTCTACGTGTGTAGCCTCAAAAGAGAAGGCACAGGACAGTTTTCTCTCGAAAGGATATGTAAGAATACCACTTCATAAGGAAATACAGTTTTGCAGAGTAAAGACATATACGTACGCATTGGAAACTCTTTACGAGAAGAAATAACGCATAGTACAAAATTAGCTTGTATCTCCAAAACTACACGTTGTATCTCGAAAAGAATTGTTGTGGCGTGTACGTCTTAACATGTAGCATCTAAAGAGAACCAAAAGGAGAATTTTCTTTCGTCAAAATTTTTCAGAAAATCACGTTTTAAGGAAATCCCGCATCGTGCGAAATTATCTTGTTTTTCCTAAACAACACGTTGTAAGTCGAAAAGCTTTCATGTTGCGTGTATGTCTAAGTGTGTAGCCTCAAAAGAGAAGGCACAGGACAGTTTTCTCTCGAAAGGATATGTAAGAATACCACTTCATAAGGAAATACAGTTTTGCAGAGTAAAGACATATACGTACGCATTGGAAACTCTTTACGAGAAGAAATAACGCATAGTACAAAATTAGCTTGTATCTCCAAAACTACACGTTGTATCTCGAAAAGAATTGTTGTGGCGTGTACGTCTTAACGTGTAGCATCTAAAGAGAACCAAAAGGAGAATTTTCTTTTGTCAAAATATTTCAGAAAATCACGTTTTAAGGAAATCCCGCATCGTGCGAAATTATCTTGTTTTTCCTAAACAACACGTTGTAAGTCGAAAAGCTTTCATGTTGCGTGTATGTCTAAGTGTGTAGCCTCAAAAGAGAAGGCACAGGACAGTTTTCTCTCGAAAGGATATGTAAGAATACCACTTCATAAGGAAATACAGTTTTGCAGAGTAAAGACATATACGTACGCATTGGAAACTCTTTACGAGAAGAAATAACGCATCGTACAAAATTAGCTTGTATCTCCAAAACTACACGTTGTATCTCGAAAAGAATTGTTGTGGCGTGTACGTCTTAACATGTAGCATCTAACGAGAACCAAAAGGAGAATTTTCTTTCGTCAAAATTTTTCAGAAAATCACGTTTTAAGGAAATCCCGCATCGTGCGAAATTATCTTGTTTTTCCTAAACAACACGTTGTAAGTCGAAAAGCTTTCATGTTGCGTGTATGTCTACGTGTGTAGCCTCAAAAGAGAAGGCACAGGACAGTTTTCTCTCGAAAGGATATGTAAGAATACCACTTCATAAGGAAATACAGTTTTGCAGATGAAAGACATATACGTAGGCATTGGAAACTCTTTACAAGAAGAAATAACGCATCGTACAAAATTAGCTTGTATCTCCAAAACTACACGTTGTATCTCGAAAAGAATTGTTGTGGCGTGTACGTCTTAACATGTAGCATCTAACGAGAACCAAAAGGAGAATTTTCTTTCGTCAAAATTTTTCAGAAAATCACGTTTTAAGGAAATCCCGCATCGTGCGAAATTATCTTGTTTTTCCTAAACAACAGGTTGTAAGTCGAAAAGCTTTCATGTTGCGTGTATGTCTAAGTGTGTAGCCTCAAAAGAGAAGGCACAGGACAGTTTTCTCTCGAAAGGATATGTAAGAATACCACTTCATAAGGAAATACAGTTTTGCAGAGTAAAGACATATACGTACGCATTGGAAACTCTTTACGAGAAGAAATAACGCATCGTACAAAATTAGCTTGTATCTCCAAAACTACACGTTGTATCTCGAAAAGAATTGTTGTGGCGTGTACGTCTTAACATGTAGCATCTAAAGAGAACCAAAAGGAGAATTTTCTTTTGAAAAAATTTTTCAGAAAATCACGTTTTAAGGAAATCCCGCATCGTGCGAAATTATCTTGTTTTTCCTAAACAACACGTTGTAAGTCGAAAAGCTTTCATGTTGCGTGTATGTCTAAGTGTGTAGCCTAAAAAGAGAAGGCACAGGACAGTTTTCTCTCGAAAGGATATGTAAGAATACCACTTCATAAGGAAATACAGTTTTGCAGAGTAAAGACATATACGTACGCATTGGAAACTCTTTACGAGAAGAAATAACGCATAGTACAAAATTAGCTTGTATCTCCAAAACTACACGTTGTATCTCGAAAAGAATTGTTGTGGCGTGTACGTCTTAACATGTAGCATCTAAAGAGAACCAAAAGGAGAATTTTCTTTCGTCAAATTTTTTCAGAAAATCACGTTTTAAGGAAATCCCGCATCGTGCGAAATTATCTTGTTTTTCCTAAACAACACGTTGTAAGTCGAAAAGCTTTCATGTTGCGTGTATGTCTAAGTGTGTAGCCTCAAAAGAGAAGGCACAGGACAGTTTTCTCTCGAAAGGATATGTAAGAATACCACTTCATAAGGAAATACAGTTTTGCAGAGTAAAGACATATACGTACGCATTGGAAACTCTTTACGAGAAGAAATAACGCATCGTACAAAATTAGCTTGTATCTCCAAAACTACACGTTGTATCTCGAAAAGAATTGTTGTGGCGTGTACGTCTTAACATGTAGCATCTAAAGAGAACCAAAAGGAGAATTTTCTTTCGTCAAAATTTTTCAGAAAATCACGTTTTAAGGAAATCCCGCATCGTGCGAAATTATCTTGTTTTTCCTAAACAACACGTTGTAAGTCGAAAAGCTTTCATGTTGCGTGTATGTCTAAGTGTGTAGCCTCAAAAGAGAAGGCACAGGACAGTTTTCTCTCGAAAGGATATGTAAGAATACCACTTCATAAGGAAATACAGTTTTGCAGAGTAAAGACATATACGTACGCATTGGAAACTCTTTACGAGAAGAAATAACGCATAGTACAAAATTAGCTTGTATCTCCAAAACTACACGTTGTATCTCGAAAAGAATTGTTGTGGCGTGTACGTCTTAACGTGTAGCATCTAAAGAGAACCAAAAGGAGAATTTTCTTTCGTCAAAATTTTTCAGAAAATCACGTTTTAAGGAAATCCCGCATCGTGCGAAATTATCTTGTTTTTCCTAAACAACACGTTGTAAGTCGAAAAGCTTTCATGTTGCGTGTATGTCTAAGTGTGTAGCCTCAAAAGAGAAGGCACAGGACAGTTTTCTCTCGAAAGGATATGTAAGAATACCACTTCATAAGGAAATACAGTTTTGCAGAGTAAAGACATATACGTACGCATTGGAAACTCTTTACGAGAAGAAATAACGCATAGTACAAAATTAGCTTGTATCTCCAAAACTACACGTTGTATCTCGAAAAGAATTGTTGTGGCGTGTACGTCTTAACGTGTAGCATCTAAAGAGAACCAAAAGGAGAATTTTCTTTCGTCAAAATTTTTCAGAAAATCACGTTTTAAGGAAATCCCGCATCGTGCGAAATTATCTTGTTTTTCCTAAACAACACGTTGTAAGTCGAAAAGCTTTCATGTTGCGTGTATGTCTAAGTGTGTAGCCTCAAAAGAGAAGGCACAGGACAGTTTTCTCTCGAAAGGATATGTAAGAATACCACTTCATAAGGAAATACAGTTTTGCAGAGTAAAGACATATACGTACGCATTGGAAACTCTTTACGAGAAGAAATAACGCATAGTACAAAATTAGCTTGTATCTCCAAAACTACACGTTGTATCTCGAAAAGAATTGTTGTGGCGTGTACGTCTTAACATGTAGCATCTAACGAGAACCAAAAGGAGAATTTTCTTTCGTCAAAATTTTTCAGAAAATCACGTTTTAAGGAAATCCCGCATCGTGCGAAATTATCTTGTTTTTCCTAAACAACACGTTGTAAGTCGAAAAGCTTTCATGTTGCGTGTATGTCTACGTGTGTAGCCTCAAAAGAGAAGGCACAGGACAGTTTTCTCTCGAAAGGATATGTAAGAATACCACTTCATAAGGAAATACAGTTTTGCAGAGTAAAGACATATACGTACGCATTGGAAACTCTTTACGAGAAGAAATAACGCATAGTACAAAATTAGCTTGTATCTCCAAAACTACACGTTGTATCTCGAAAAGAATTGTTGTGGCGTGTACGTCTTAACATGTAGCATCTAAAGAGAACCAAAAGGAGAATTTTCTTTCGTCAAAATTTTTCAGAAAATCACGTTTTAAGGAAATCCCGCATCGTGCGAAATTATCTTGTTTTTCCTAAACAACACGTTGTAAGTCGAAAAGCTTTCATGTTGCGTGTATGTCTAAGTGTGTAGCCTCAAAAGAGAAGGCACAGGACAGTTTTCTCTCGAAAGGATATGTAAGAATACCACTTCATAAGGAAATACAGTTTTGCAGAGTAAAGACATATACGTACGCATTGGAAACTCTTTACGAGAAGAAATAACGCATCGTACAAAATTAGCTTGTATCTCCAAAACTACACGTTGTATCTCGAAAAGAATTGTTGTGGCGTGTACGTCTTAACATGTAGCATCTAAAGAGAACCAAAAGGAGAATTTTCTTTTGTCAAAATTTTTCAGAAAATCACGTTTTAAGGAAATCCCGCATCGTGCGAAATTATCTTGTTTTTCCTAAACAACACGTTGTAAGTCGAAAAGCTTTCATGTTGCGTGTATGTCTAAGTGTGTAGCCTAAAAAGAGAAGGCACAGGACAGTTTTCTCTCGAAAGGATATGTAAGAATACCACTTCATAAGGAAATAGAGTTTTGCAGAGTAAAGACATATACGTACGCATTGGAAACTCTTTACGAGAAGAAATAACGCATAGTACAAAATTAGCTTGTATCTCCAAAACTACACGTTGTATCTCGAAAAGAATTGTTGTGGCGTGTACGTCTTAACATGTAGCATCTAAAGAGAACCAAAAGGAGAATTTTCTTTCGTCAAAATTTTTCAGAAAATCACGTTTTAAGGAAATCCCGCATCGTGCGAAATTATCTTGTTTTTCCTAAACAACACGTTGTAAGTCGAAAAGCTTTCATGTTGCGTGTATGTCTAAGTGTGTAGCCTCAAAAGAGAAGGCACAGGACAGTTTTCTCTCGAAAGGATATGTAAGAATACCACTTCATAAGGAAATACAGTTTTGCAGATGAAAGACATATACGTAGGCATTGGAAACTCTTTACAAGAAGAAATAACGCATCGTACAAAATTAGCTTGTATCTCCAAAACTACACGTTGTATCTCGAAAAGAATTGTTGTGGCGTGTACGTCTTAACATGTAGCATCTAACGAGAACCAAAAGGAGAATTTTCTTTCGTCAAAATTTTTCAGAAAATCACGTTTTAAGGAAATCCCGCATCGTGCGAAATTATCTTGTTTTTCCTAAACAACACGTTGTAAGTCGAAAAGCTTTCATGTTGCGTGTATGTCTAAGTGTGTAGCCTCAAAAGAGAAGGCACAGGACAGTTTTCTCTCGAAAGGATATGTAAGAATACCACTTCATAAGGAAATACAGTTTTGCAGAGTAAAGACATATACGTACGCATTGGAAACTCTTTACGAGAAGAAATAACGCATCGTACAAAATTAGCTTGTATCTCCAAAACTACACGTTGTATCTCGAAAAGAATTGTTGTGGCGTGTACGTCTTAACATGTAGCATCTAAAGAGAACCAAAAGGAGAATTTTCTTTTGAAAAAATTTTTCAGAAAATCACGTTTTAAGGAAATCCCGCATCGTGCGAAATTATCTTGTTTTTCCTAAACAACACGTTGTAAGTCGAAAAGCTTTCATGTTGCGTGTATGTCTAAGTGTGTAGCCTAAAAAGAGAAGGCACAGGACAGTTTTCTCTCGAAAGGATATGTAAGAATACCACTTCATAAGGAAATACAGTTTTGCAGAGTAAAGACATATACGTACGCATTGGAAACTCTTTACGAGAAGAAATAACGCATAGTACAAAATTAGCTTGTATCTCCAAAACTACACGTTGTATCTCGAAAAGAATTGTTGTGGCGTGTACGTCTTAACATGTAGCATCTAAAGAGAACCAAAAGGAGAATTTTCTTTCGTCAAATTTTTTCAGAAAATCACGTTTTAAGGAAATCCCGCATCGTGCGAAATTATCTTGTTTTTCCTAAACAACACGTTGTAAGTCGAAAAGCTTTCATGTTGCGTGTATGTCTAAGTGTGTAGCCTCAAAAGAGAAGGCACAGGACAGTTTTCTCTCGAAAGGATATGTAAGAATACCACTTCATAAGGAAATACAGTTTTGCAGAGTAAAGACATATACGTACGCATTGGAAACTCTTTACGAGAAGAAATAACGCATCGTACAAAATTAGCTTGTATCTCCAAAACTACACGTTGTATCTCGAAAAGAATTGTTGTGGCGTGTACGTCTTAACATGTAGCATCTAAAGAGAACCAAAAGGAGAATTTTCTTTCGTCAAAATTTTTCAGAAAATCACGTTTTAAGGAAATCCCGCATCGTGCGAAATTATCTTGTTTTTCCTAAACAACACGTTGTAAGTCGAAAAGCTTTCATGTTGCGTGTATGTCTAAGTGTGTAGCCTCAAAAGAGAAGGCACAGGACAGTTTTCTCTCGAAAGGATATGTAAGAATACCACTTCATAAGGAAATACAGTTTTGCAGAGTAAAGACATATACGTACGCATTGGAAACTCTTTACGAGAAGAAATAACGCATAGTACAAAATTAGCTTGTATCTCCAAAACTACACGTTGTATCTCGAAAAGAATTGTTGTGGCGTGTACGTCTTAACGTGTAGCATCTAAAGAGAACCAAAAGGAGAATTTTCTTTCGTCAAAATTTTTCAGAAAATCACGTTTTAAGGAAATCCCGCATCGTGCGAAATTATCTTGTTTTTCCTAAACAACACGTTGTAAGTCGAAAAGCTTTCATGTTGCGTGTATGTCTAAGTGTGTAGCCTCAAAAGAGAAGGCACAGGACAGTTTTCTCTCGAAAGGATATGTAAGAATACCACTTCATAAGGAAATACAGTTTTGCAGAGTAAAGACATATACGTACGCATTGGAAACTCTTTACGAGAAGAAATAACGCATAGTACAAAATTAGCTTGTATCTCCAAAACTACACGTTGTATCTCGAAAAGAATTGTTGTGGCGTGTACGTCTTAACGTGTAGCATCTAAAGAGAACCAAAAGGAGAATTTTCTTTCGTCAAAATTTTTCAGAAAATCACGTTTTAAGGAAATCCCGCATCGTGCGAAATTATCTTGTTTTTCCTAAACAACACGTTGTAAGTCGAAAAGCTTTCATGTTGCGTGTATGTCTAAGTGTGTAGCCTCAAAAGAGAAGGCACAGGACAGTTTTCTCTCGAAAGGATATGTAAGAATACCACTTCATAAGGAAATACAGTTTTGCAGAGTAAAGACATATACGTACGCATTGGAAACTCTTTACGAGAAGAAATAACGCATAGTACAAAATTAGCTTGTATCTCCAAAACTACACGTTGTATCTCGAAAAGAATTGTTGTGGCGTGTACGTCTTAACATGTAGCATCTAACGAGAACCAAAAGGAGAATTTTCTTTCGTCAAAATTTTTCAGAAAATCACGTTTTAAGGAAATCCCGCATCGTGCGAAATTATCTTGTTTTTCCTAAACAACACGTTGTAAGTCGAAAAGCTTTCATGTTGCGTGTATGTCTACGTGTGTAGCCTCAAAAGAGAAGGCACAGGACAGTTTTCTCTCGAAAGGATATGTAAGAATACCACTTCATAAGGAAATACAGTTTTGCAGAGTAAAGACATATACGTACGCATTGGAAACTCTTTACGAGAAGAAATAACGCATAGTACAAAATTAGCTTGTATCTCCAAAACTACACGTTGTATCTCGAAAAGAATTGTTGTGGCGTGTACGTCTTAACATGTAGCATCTAAAGAGAACCAAAAGGAGAATTTTCTTTCGTCAAAATTTTTCAGAAAATCACGTTTTAAGGAAATCCCGCATCGTGCGAAATTATCTTGTTTTTCCTAAACAACACGTTGTAAGTCGAAAAGCTTTCATGTTGCGTGTATGTCTAAGTGTGTAGCCTCAAAAGAGAAGGCACAGGACAGTTTTCTCTCGAAAGGATATGTAAGAATACCACTTCATAAGGAAATACAGTTTTGCAGAGTAAAGACATATACGTACGCATTGGAAACTCTTTACGAGAAGAAATAACGCATCGTACAAAATTAGCTTGTATCTCCAAAACTACACGTTGTATCTCGAAAAGAATTGTTGTGGCGTGTACGTCTTAACATGTAGCATCTAAAGAGAACCAAAAGGAGAATTTTCTTTTGTCAAAATTTTTCAGAAAATCACGTTTTAAGGAAATCCCGCATCGTGCGAAATTATCTTGTTTTTCCTAAACAACACGTTGTAAGTCGAAAAGCTTTCATGTTGCGTGTATGTCTAAGTGTGTAGCCTAAAAAGAGAAGGCACAGGACAGTTTTCTCTCGAAAGGATATGTAAGAATACCACTTCATAAGGAAATAGAGTTTTGCAGAGTAAAGACATATACGTACGCATTGGAAACTCTTTACGAGAAGAAATAACGCATAGTACAAAATTAGCTTGTATCTCCAAAACTACACGTTGTATCTCGAAAAGAATTGTTGTGGCGTGTACGTCTTAACATGTAGCATCTAAAGAGAACCAAAAGGAGAATTTTCTTTCGTCAAAATTTTTCAGAAAATCACGTTTTAAGGAAATCCCGCATCGTGCGAAATTATCTTGTTTTTCCTAAACAACACGTTGTAAGTCGAAAAGCTTTCATGTTGCGTGTATGTCTAAGTGTGTAGCCTCAAAAGAGAAGGCACAGGACAGTTTTCTCTCGAAAGGATATGTAAGAATACCACTTCATAAGGAAATACAGTTTTGCAGAGTAAAGACATATACGTACGCATTGGAAACTCTTTACGAGAAGAAATAACGCATAGTACAAAATTAGCTTGTATCTCCAAAACTACACGTTGTATCTCGAAAAGAATTGTTGTGGCGTGTACGTCTTAACATGTAGCATCTAAAGAGAACCAAAAGGAGAATTTTCTTTCGTCAAAATTTTTCAGAAAATCACGTTTTAAGGAAATCCCGCATCGTGCGAAATTATCTTGTTTTTCCTAAACAACACGTTGTAAGTCGAAAAGCTTTCATGTTGCGTGTATGTCTAAGTGTGTAGCCTCAAAAGAGAAGGCACAGGACAGTTTTCTCTCGAAAGGATATGTAAGAATACCACTTCATAAGGAAATACAGTTTTGCAGAGTAAAGACATATACGTACGCATTGGAAACTCTTTACGAGAAGAAATAACGCATAGTACAAAATTAGCTTGTATCTCCAAAACTACACGTTGTATCTCGAAAAGAATTGTTGTGGCGTGTACGTCTTAACGTGTAGCATCTAAAGAGAACCAAAAGGAGAATTTTCTTTCGTCAAAATTTTTCAGAAAATCACGTTTTAAGGAAATCCCGCATCGTGCGAAATTATCTTGTTTTTCCTAAACAACACGTTGTAAGTCGAAAAGCTTTCATGTTGCGTGTATGTCTAAGTGTGTAGCCTCAAAAGAGAAGGCACAGGACAGTTTTCTCTCGAAAGGATATGTAAGAATACCACTTCATAAGGAAATACAGTTTTGCAGAGTAAAGACATATACGTACGCATTGGAAACTCTTTACGAGAAGAAATAACGCATCGTACAAAATTAGCTTGTATCTCCAAAACTACACGTTGTATCTCGAAAAGAATTGTTGTGGCGTGTACGTCTTAACATGTAGCATCTAACGAGAACCAAAAGGAGAATTTTCTTTCGTCAAAATTTTTCAGAAAATCACGTTTTAAGGAAATCCCGCATCGTGCGAAATTATCTTGTTTTTCCTAAACAACACGTTGTAAGTCGAAAAGCTTTCATGTTGCGTGTATGTCTACGTGTGTAGCCTCAAAAGAGAAGGCACAGGACAGTTTTCTCTCGAAAGGATATGTAAGAATACCACTTCATAAGGAAATACAGTTTTGCAGAGTAAAGACATATACGTACGCATTGGAAACTCTTTACGAGAAGAAATAACGCATAGTACAAAATTAGCTTGTATCTCCAAAACTACACGTTGTATCTCGAAAAGAATTGTTGTGGCGTGTACGTCTTAACATGTAGCATCTAAAGAGAACCAAAAGGAGAATTTTCTTTCGTCAAAATTTTTCAGAAAATCACGTTTTAAGGAAATCCCGCATCGTGCGAAATTATCTTGTTTTTCCTAAACAACACGTTGTAAGTCGAAAAGCTTTCATGTTGCGTGTATGTCTAAGTGTGTAGCCTCAAAAGAGAAGGCACAGGACAGTTTTCTCTCGAAAGGATATGTAAGAATACCACTTCATAAGGAAATACAGTTTTGCAGAGTAAAGACATATACGTACGCATTGGAAACTCTTTACGAGAAGAAATAACGCATCGTACAAAATTAGCTTGTATCTCCAAAACTACACGTTGTATCTCGAAAAGAATTGTTGTGGCATGTACGTCTTAACATGTAGCATCTAAAGAGAACCAAAAGGAGAATTTTCTTTCGTCAAAATTTTTCAGAAAATCACGTTTTAAGGAAATCCCGCATCGTGCGAAATTATCTTGTTTTTCCTAAACAACACGTTGTAAGTCGAAAAGCTTTCATGTTGCGTGTATGTCTAAGTGTGTAGCCTAAAAAGAGAAGGCACAGGACAGTTTTCTCTCGAAAGGATATGTAAGAATACCACTTCATAAGGAAATAGAGTTTTGCAGAGTAAAGACATATACGTACGCATTGGAAACTCTTTACGAGAAGAAATAACGCATCGTACAAAATTAGCTTGTATCTCCAAAACTACACGTTGTATCTCGAAAAGAATTGTTGTGGCGTGTACGTCTTAACATGTAGCATCTAAAGAGAACCAAAAGGAGAATTTTCTTTCGTCAAAATTTTTCAGAAAATCACGTTTTAAGGAAATCCCGCATCGTGCGAAATTATCTTGTTTTTCCTAAACAACACGTTGTAAGTCGAAAAGCTTTCATGTTGCGTGTATGTCTAAGTGTGTAGCCTCAAAAGAGAAGGCACAGGACAGTTTTCTCTCAAAAGGATATGTAAGAATACCACTTCATAAGGAAATACAGTTTTGCAGAGTAAAGACATATACGTACGCATTGGAAACTCTTTACGAGAAGAAATAACGCATAGTACAAAATTAGCTTGTATCTCCAAAACTACACGTTGTATCTCGAAAAGAATTGTTGTGGCGTGTACGTCTTAACATGTAGCATCTAAAGAGAACCAAAAGGAGAATTTTCTTTCGTCAAAATTTTTCAGAAAATCACGTTTTAAGGAAATCCCGCATCGTGCGAAATTATCTTGTTTTTCCTAAACAACACGTTGTAAGTCGAAAAGCTTTCATGTTGCGTGTATGTCTAAGTGTGTAGCCTCAAAAGAGAAGGCACAGGACAGTTTTCTCTCGAAAGGATATGTAAGAATACCACTTCATAAGGAAATACAGTTTTGCAGAGTAAAGACATATACGTACGCATTGGAAACTCTTTACGAGAAGAAATAACGCATAGTACAAAATTAGCTTGTATCTCCAAAACTACACGTTGTATCTCGAAAAGAATTGTTGTGGCGTGTACGTCTTAACGTGTAGCATCTAAAGAGAACCAAAAGGAGAATTTTCTTTCGTCAAAATTTTTCAGAAAATCACGTTTTAAGGAAATCCCGCATCGTGCGAAATTATCTTGTTTTTCCTAAACAACACGTTGTAAGTCGAAAAGCTTTCATGTTGCGTGTATGTCTAAGTGTGTAGCCTCAAAAGAGAAGGCACAGGACAGTTTTCTCTCGAAAGGATATGTAAGAATACCACTTCATAAGGAAATACAGTTTTGCAGAGTAAAGACATATACGTACGCATTGGAAACTCTTTACGAGAAGAAATAACGCATCATACAAAATTAGCTTGTATCTCCAAAACTACACGTTGTATCTCGAAAGAATTGTTGTGGCGTGTACGTCTTAACATGTAGCATCTAACGAGAACCAAAAGGAGAATTTTCTTTCGTCAAAATTTTTCAGAAAATCACGTTTTAAGGAAATCCCGCATCGTGCGAAATTATCTTGTTTTTCCTAAACAACACGTTGTAAGTCGAAAAGCTTTCATGTTGCGTGTATGTCTACGTGTGTAGCCTCAAAAGAGAAGGCACAGGACAGTTTTCTCTCGAAAGGATATGTAAGAATACCACTTCATAAGGAAATACAGTTTTGCAGAGTAAAGACATATACGTACGCATTGGAAACTCTTTACGAGAAGAAATAACGCATAGTACAAAATTAGCTTGTATCTCCAAAACTACACGTTGTATCTCGAAAAGAATTGTTGTGGCGTGTACGTCTTAACATGTAGCATCTAAAGAGAACCAAAAGGAGAATTTTCTTTCGTCAAAATTTTTCAGAAAATCACGTTTTAAGGAAATCCCGCATCGTGCGAAATTATCTTGTTTTTCCTAAACAACACGTTGTAAGTCGAAAAGCTTTCATGTTGCGTGTATGTCTAAGTGTGTAGCCTCAAAAGAGAAGGCACAGGACAGTTTTCTCTCGAAAGGATATGTAAGAATACCACTTCATAAGGAAATACAGTTTTGCAGAGTAAAGACATATACGTACGCATTGGAAACTCTTTAAGAGAAGAAATAACGCATCGTACAAAATTAGCTTGTATCTCCAAAACTACACGTTGTATCTCGAAAAGAATTGTTGTGGCGTGTACGTTTTAACATGTAGCACCTAAGAGAACCAAAAGGAGAATTTTCTTTCGTCAAAATTTTTCAGAAAATCACGTTTTAAGGAAATCCCGCATCGTGCGAAATTATCTTGTTTTTCCTAAACAACACGTTGTAAGTCGAAAAGCTTTCATGTTGCGTGTATGTCTAACTGTGTAGCCTCAAAAGAGAAGGCACAGGACAGTTTTCTCTCGAAAGGATATGTAAGAATACCACTTCATAAGGAAATACAGTTTTGCAGAGTAAAGACATATACGTACGCATTGGAAACTCTTTACGAGAAGAAATAACGCATAGTACAAAATTAGCTTGTATCTCCAAAACTACACGTTGTATCTCGAAAAGAATTGTTGTGGCGTGTACGTCTTAACATGTAGCATCTAAAGAGAACCAAAAGGAGAATTTTCTTTCGTCAAAATTTTTCAGAAAATCACGTTTTAAGGAAATCCCGCATCGTGCGAAATTATCTTGTTTTTCCTAAACAACACGTTGTAAGTCGAAAAGCTTTCATGTTGCGTGTATGTCTAAGTGTGTAGCCTCAAAAGAGAAGGCACAGGACAGTTTTCTCTCGAAAGGATATGTAAGAATACCACTTCATAAGGAAATACAGTTTTGCAGAGTAAAGACATATACGTACGCATTGGAAACTCTTTACGAGAAGAAATAACGCATCGTACAAAATTAGCTTGTATCTCCAAAACTACACGTTGTATCTCGAAAAGAATTGTTGTGGCGTGTACGTCTTAACATGTAGCATCTAAAGAGAACCAAAAGGAGAATTTTCTTTCGTCAAAATTTTTCAGAAAATCACGTTTTAAGGAAATCCCGCATCGTGCGAAATTATCTTGTTTTTCCTAAACAACACGTTGTAAGTCGAAAAGCTTTCATGTTGCGTGTATGTCTAAGTGTGTAGCCTCAAAAGAGAAGGCACAGGACAGTTTTCTCTCGAAAGGATATGTAAGAATACCACTTCATAAGGAAATACAGTTTTGCAGAGTAAAGACATATACGTACGCATTGGAAACTCTTTACGAGAAGAAATAACGCATAGTACAAAATTAGCTTGTATCTCCAAAACTACACGTTGTATCTCGAAAAGAATTGTTGTGGCGTGTACGTCTTAACATGTAGCACCTAAGAGAACCAAAAGGAGAATTTTCTTTCATCAAAATTTTTCAGAAAATCACGTTTTAAGGAAATCCCGCATCGTGCGAAATTATCTTGTTTTTCCTAAACAACACGTTGTAAGTCGAAAAGCTTTCATGTTGCGTGTATGTCTAAGTGTGTAGCCTCAAAAGAGAAGGCACAGGACAGTTTTCTCTCGAAAGGATATGTAAGAATACCACTTCATAAGGAAATACAGTTTTGCAGAGTAAAGACATATACGTACGCATTGGAAACTCTTTACGAGAAGAAATAACGCATCGTACAAAATTAGCTTGTATCTCCAAAACTACACGTTGTATCTCGAAAAGAATTGTTGTGGCGTGTACGTTTTAACATGTAGCACCTAAGAGAACCAAAAGGAGAATTTTCTTTCGTCAAAATTTTTCAGAAAATCACGTTTTAAGGAAATCCCGCATCGTGCGAAATTATCTTGTTTTTCCTAAACAACACGTTGTAAGTCGAAAAGCTTTCATGTTGCGTGTATGTCTAACTGTGTAGCCTCAAAAGAGAAGGCACAGGACAGTTTTCTCTCGAAAGGATATGTAAGAATACCACTTCATAAGGAAATACAGTTTTGCAGAGTAAAGACATATACGTACGCATTGGAAACTCTTTACGAGAAGAAATAACGCATAGTACAAAATTAGCTTGTATCTCCAAAACTACACGTTGTATCTCGAAAAGAATTGTTGTGGCGTGTACGTCTTAACATGTAGCATCTAAAGAGAACCAAAAGGAGAATTTTCTTTCGTCAAAATTTTTCAGAAAATCACGTTTTAAGGAAATCCCGCATCGTGCGAAATTATCTTGTTTTTCCTAAACAACACGTTGTAAGTCGAAAAGCTTTCATGTTGCGTGTATGTCTAAGTGTGTAGCCTCAAAAGAGAAGGCACAGGACAGTTTTCTCTCGAAAGGATATGTAAGAATACCACTTCATAAGGAAATACAGTTTTGCAGAGTAAAGACATATACGTACGCATTGGAAACTCTTTACGAGAAGAAATAACGCATAGTACAAAATTAGCTTGTATCTCCAAAACTACACGTTGTATCTCGAAAAGAATTGTTGTGGCGTGTACGTCTTAACGTGTAGCATCTAAAGAGAACCAAAAGGAGAATTTTCTTTCGTCAAAATTTTTCAGAAAATCACGTTTTAAGGAAATCCCGCATCGTGCGAAATTATCTTGTTTTTCCTAAACAACACGTTGTAAGTCGAAAAGCTTTCATGTTGCGTGTATGTCTAAGTGTGTAGCCTCAAAAGAGAAGGCACAGGACAGTTTTCTCTCGAAAGGATATGTAAGAATACCACTTCATAAGGAAATACAGTTTTGCAGAGTAAAGACATATACGTACGCATTGGAAACTCTTTACGAGAAGAAATAACGCATCGTACAAAATTAGCTTGTATCTCCAAAACTACACGTTGTATCTCGAAAAGAATTGTTGTGGCGTGTACGTCTTAACATGTAGCATCTAACGAGAACCAAAAGGAGAATTTTCTTTCGTCAAAATTTTTCAGAAAATCACGTTTTAAGGAAATCCCGCATCGTGCGAAATTATCTTGTTTTTCCTAAACAACACGTTGTAAGTCGAAAAGCTTTCATGTTGCGTGTATGTCTACGTGTGTAGCCTCAAAAGAGAAGGCACAGGACAGTTTTCTCTCGAAAGGATATGTAAGAATACCACTTCATAAGGAAATACAGTTTTGCAGAGTAAAGACATATACGTACGCATTGGAAACTCTTTACGAGAAGAAATAACGCATAGTACAAAATTAGCTTGTATCTCCAAAACTACACGTTGTATCTCGAAAAGAATTGTTGTGGCGTGTACGTCTTAACATGTAGCATCTAAAGAGAACCAAAAGGAGAATTTTCTTTCGTCAAAATTTTTCAGAAAATCACGTTTTAAGGAAATCCCGCATCGTGCGAAATTATCTTGTTTTTCCTAAACAACACGTTGTAAGTCGAAAAGCTTTCATGTTGCGTGTATGTCTAAGTGTGTAGCCTCAAAAGAGAAGGCACAGGACAGTTTTCTCTCGAAAGGATATGTAAGAATACCACTTCATAAGGAAATACAGTTTTGCAGAGTAAAGACATATACGTACGCATTGGAAACTCTTTACGAGAAGAAATAACGCATCGTACAAAATTAGCTTGTATCTCCAAAACTACACGTTGTATCTCGAAAAGAATTGTTGTGGCATGTACGTCTTAACATGTAGCATCTAAAGAGAACCAAAAGGAGAATTTTCTTTCGTCAAAATTTTTCAGAAAATCACGTTTTAAGGAAATCCCGCATCGTGCGAAATTATCTTGTTTTTCCTAAACAACACGTTGTAAGTCGAAAAGCTTTCATGTTGCGTGTATGTCTAAGTGTGTAGCCTAAAAAGAGAAGGCACAGGACAGTTTTCTCTCGAAAGGATATGTAAGAATACCACTTCATAAGGAAATAGAGTTTTGCAGAGTAAAGACATATACGTACGCATTGGAAACTCTTTACGAGAAGAAATAACGCATCGTACAAAATTAGCTTGTATCTCCAAAACTACACGTTGTATCTCGAAAAGAATTGTTGTGGCGTGTACGTCTTAACATGTAGCATCTAAAGAGAACCAAAAGGAGAATTTTCTTTCGTCAAAATTTTTCAGAAAATCACGTTTTAAGGAAATCCCGCATCGTGCGAAATTATCTTGTTTTTCCTAAACAACACGTTGTAAGTCGAAAAGCTTTCATGTTGCGTGTATGTCTAAGTGTGTAGCCTCAAAAGAGAAGGCACAGGACAGTTTTCTCTCGAAAGGATATGTAAGAATACCACTTCATAAGGAAATACAGTTTTGCAGAGTAAAGACATATACGTACGCATTGGAAACTCTTTACGAGAAGAAATAACGCATAGTACAAAATTAGCTTGTATCTCCAAAACTACACGTTGTATCTCGAAAAGAATTGTTGTGGCGTGTACGTCTTAACGTGTAGCATCTAAAGAGAACCAAAAGGAGAATTTTCTTTCGTCAAAATTTTTCAGAAAATCACGTTTTAAGGAAATCCCGCATCGTGCGAAATTATCTTGTTTTTCCTAAACAACACGTTGTAAGTCGAAAAGCTTTCATGTTGCGTGTATGTCTAAGTGTGTAGCCTCAAAAGAGAAGGCACAGGACAGTTTTCTCTCGAAAGGATATGTAAGAATACCACTTCATAAGGAAATACAGTTTTGCAGAGTAAAGACATATACGTACGCATTGGAAACTCTTTACGAGAAGAAATAACGCATCATACAAAATTAGCTTGTATCTCCAAAACTACACGTTGTATCTCGAAAAGAATTGTTGTGGCGTGTACGTCTTAACATGTAGCATCTAACGAGAACCAAAAGGAGAATTTTCTTTCGTCAAAATTTTTCAGAAAATCACGTTTTAAGGAAATCCCGCATCGTGCGAAATTATCTTGTTTTTCCTAAACAACACGTTGTAAGTCGAAAAGCTTTCATGTTGCGTGTATGTCTACGTGTGTAGCCTCAAAAGAGAAGGCACAGGACAGTTTTCTCTCGAAAGGATATGTAAGAATACCACTTCATAAGGAAATACAGTTTTGCAGAGTAAAGACATATACGTACGCATTGGAAACTCTTTACGAGAAGAAATAACGCATAGTACAAAATTAGCTTGTATCTCCAAAACTACACGTTGTATCTCGAAAAGAATTGTTGTGGCGTGTACGTCTTAACATGTAGCATCTAAAGAGAACCAAAAGGAGAATTTTCTTTCGTCAAAATTTTTCAGAAAATCACGTTTTAAGGAAATCCCGCATCGTGCGAAATTATCTTGTTTTTCCTAAACAACACGTTGTAAGTCGAAAAGCTTTCATGTTGCGTGTATGTCTAAGTGTGTAGCCTCAAAAGAGAAGGCACAGGACAGTTTTCTCTCGAAAGGATATGTAAGAATACCACTTCATAAGGAAATACAGTTTTGCAGAGTAAAGACATATACGTACGCATTGGAAACTCTTTAAGAGAAGAAATAACGCATCGTACAAAATTAGCTTGTATCTCCAAAACTACACGTTGTATCTCGAAAAGAATTGTTGTGGCGTGTACGTTTTAACATGTAGCACCTAAGAGAACCAAAAGGAGAATTTTCTTTCGTCAAAATTTTTCAGAAAATCACGTTTTAAGGAAATCCCGCATCGTGCGAAATTATCTTGTTTTTCCTAAACAACACGTTGTAAGTCGAAAAGCTTTCATGTTGCGTGTATGTCTAACTGTGTAGCCTCAAAAGAGAAGGCACAGGACAGTTTTCTCTCGAAAGGATATGTAAGAATACCACTTCATAAGGAAATACAGTTTTGCAGAGTAAAGACATATACGTACGCATTGGAAACTCTTTACGAGAAGAAATAACGCATAGTACAAAATTAGCTTGTATCTCCAAAACTACACGTTGTATCTCGAAAAGAATTGTTGTGGCGTGTACGTCTTAACATGTAGCATCTAAAGAGAACCAAAAGGAGAATTTTCTTTCGTCAAAATTTTTCAGAAAATCACGTTTTAAGGAAATCCCGCATCGTGCGAAATTATCTTGTTTTTCCTAAACAACACGTTGTAAGTCGAAAAGCTTTCATGTTGCGTGTATGTCTAAGTGTGTAGCCTCAAAAGAGAAGGCACAGGACAGTTTTCTCTCGAAAGGATATGTAAGAATACCACTTCATAAGGAAATACAGTTTTGCAGAGTAAAGACATATACGTACGCATTGGAAACTCTTTACGAGAAGAAATAACGCATCGTACAAAATTAGCTTGTATCTCCAAAACTACACGTTGTATCTCGAAAAGAATTGTTGTGGCGTGTACGTCTTAACATGTAGCATCTAAAGAGAACCAAAAGGAGAATTTTCTTTCGTCAAAATTTTTCAGAAAATCACGTTTTAAGGAAATCCCGCATCGTGCGAAATTATCTTGTTTTTCCTAAACAACACGTTGTAAGTCGAAAAGCTTTCATGTTGCGTGTATGTCTAAGTGTGTAGCCTCAAAAGAGAAGGCACAGGACAGTTTTCTCTCGAAAGGATATGTAAGAATACCACTTCATAAGGAAATACAGTTTTGCAGAGTAAAGACATATACGTACGCATTGGAAACTCTTTACGAGAAGAAATAACGCATAGTACAAAATTAGCTTGTATCTCCAAAACTACACGTTGTATCTCGAAAAGAATTGTTGTGGCGTGTACGTCTTAACATGTAGCACCTAAGAGAACCAAAAGGAGAATTTTCTTTCATCAAAATTTTTCAGAAAATCACGTTTTAAGGAAATCCCGCATCGTGCGAAATTATCTTGTTTTTCCTAAACAACACGTTGTAAGTCGAAAAGCTTTCATGTTGCGTGTATGTCTAAGTGTGTAGCCTCAAAAGAGAAGGCACAGGACAGTTTTCTCTCGAAAGGATATGTAAGAATACCACTTCATAAGGAAATACAGTTTTGCAGAGTAAAGACATATACGTACGCATTGGAAACTCTTTACGAGAAGAAATAACGCATCGTACAAAATTAGCTTGTATCTCCAAAACTACACGTTGTATCTCGAAAAGAATTGTTGTGGCGTGTACGTTTTAACATGTAGCACCTAAGAGAACCAAAAGGAGAATTTTCTTTCGTCAAAATTTTTCAGAAAATCACGTTTTAAGGAAATCCCGCATCGTGCGAAATTATCTTGTTTTTCCTAAACAACACGTTGTAAGTCGAAAAGCTTTCATGTTGCGTGTATGTCTAACTGTGTAGCCTCAAAAGAGAAGGCACAGGACAGTTTTCTCTCGAAAGGATATGTAAGAATACCACTTCATAAGGAAATACAGTTTTGCAGAGTAAAGACATATACGTACGCATTGGAAACTCTTTACGAGAAGAAATAACGCATAGTACAAAATTAGCTTGTATCTCCAAAACTACACGTTGTATCTCGAAAAGAATTGTTGTGGCGTGTACGTCTTAACATGTAGCATCTAAAGAGAACCAAAAGGAGAATTTTCTTTCGTCAAAATTTTTCAGAAAATCACGTTTTAAGGAAATCCCGCATCGTGCGAAATTATCTTGTTTTTCCTAAACAACACGTTGTAAGTCGAAAAGCTTTCATGTTGCGTGTATGTCTAAGTGTGTAGCCTCAAAAGAGAAGGCACAGGACAGTTTTCTCTCGAAAGGATATGTAAGAATACCACTTCATAAGGAAATACAGTTTTGCAGAGTAAAGACATATACGTACGCATTGGAAACTCTTTACGAGAAGAAATAACGCATCGTAAAAAATTAGCTTGTATCTCCAAAACTACACGTTGTATCTCGAAAAGAATTGTTGTGGCGTGTACGTCTTAACATGTAGCATCTAAAGAGAACCAAAAGGAGAATTTTCTTTCATCAAAATTTTTCAGAAAATCACGTTTTAAGGAAATCCCGCATCGTGCGAAATTATCTTGTTTTTCCTAAACAACACGTTGTAAGTCGAAAAGCTTTCATGTTGCGTGTATGTCTAAGTGTGTAGCCTCAAAAGAGAAGGCACAGGACAGTTTTCTCTTGAAAGGATATGTAAGAATACCACTTCATAAGGAAATACAGTTTTGCAGAGTAAAGACATATACGTACGCATTGGAAACTCTTTACGAGAAGAAATAACGCATCGTACAAAATTAGCTTGTATCTCCAAAACTACACGTTGTATCTCGAAAAGAATTGTTGTGGCGTGTACGTCTTAACATGTAGCATCTAAAGAGAACCAAAAGGTGAATTTTCTTTCGTCAAAATTTTTCAGAAAATCACGTTTTAAGGAAATCCCGCATCGTGCGAAATTATCTTGTTTTTCCTAAACAACACGTTGTAAGTCGAAAAGCTTTCATGTTGCGTGTATGTCTAAGTGTGTAGCCTCAAAAGAGAAGGCACAGGACAGTTTTCTCTCGAAAGGATATGTAAGAATACCACTTCATAAGGAAATAGAGTTTTGCAGAGTAAAGACATATACGTACGCATTGGAAACTCTTTACGAGAAGAAATAACGCATAGTACAAAATTAGCTTGTATCTCCAAAACTACACGTTGTATCTCGAAAAGAATTGTTGTGGCGTGTACGTCTTAACATGTAGCATCTAAAGAGAACCAAAAGGAGAACTTTCTTTCGTCAAAATTTTTCAGAAAATCACGTTTTAAGGAAATCCCGCATCGTGCGAAATTATCTTGTTTTTCCTAAACAACACGTTGTAAGTCGAAAAGCTTTCATGTTGCGTGTATGTCTAAGTGTGTAGCCTCAAAAGAGAAGGCACAGGACAGTTTTCTCTCGAAAGGATATGTAAGAATACCACTTCATAAGGAAATACAGTTTTGCAGAGTAAAGACATATACGTACGCATTGGAAACTCTTTACGAGAAGAAATAACGCATCGAACAAAATTAGCTTGTATCTCCAAAACTACACGTTGTATCTCGAAAAGAATTGTTGTGGCGTGTACGTCTTAACGTGTAGCATCTAAAGAGACCAAAAGGAGAATTTTCTTTCGTCAAAATTTTTCAGAAAATCACGTTTTAAGGAAATCCCGCATCGTGCGAAATTATCTTGTTTTTCCTAAACAACACGTTGTAAGTCGAAAAGCTTTCATGTTGCGTGTATGTCTAAGTGTGTAGCCTCAAAAGAGAAGGCACAGGACAGTTTTCTCTCGAAAGGATAAGTAAGAATACCACTTCATAAGGAAATACAGTTTTGCAGAGTAAAGACATATACGTACGCATTGGAAACTCTTTACGAGAAGAAATAACGCATCGTACAAAATTAGCTTGTATCTCCAAAACTACACGTTGTATCTCGAAAGAATTGTTGTGGCGTGTACGTCTTAACATGTAGCATCTAAAGAGAACCAAAAGGAGAATTTTCTTTCGTCAAAATTTTTCAGAAAATCACGTTTTAAGGAAATCCCGCATCGTGCGAAATTATCTTGTTTTTCCTAAACAACACGTTGTAAGTCGAAAAGCTTTCATGTTGCGTGTATGTCTAAGTGTGTAGCCTCAAAAGAGAAGGCACAGGACAGTTTTCTCTCGAAAGGATATGTAAGAATACCAGTTCATAAGGAAATACAGTTTTGCCGAGTAAAGACATATACGTACGCATTGGAAACTCTTTATGAGAAGAAATAACGCATCGTACAAAATTAGCTTGTATCTCCAAAACTACACGTTGTATCTCGAAAAGAATTGTTGTGGCGTGTACGTCTTAACATGTAGCATCTAAAGAGAACCAAAAGGAGAATTTTCTTTCGTCAAAATTTTTCAGAAAATCACGTTTTAAGGAAATCCCGCATCGTGCGAAATTATCTTGTTTTTCCTAAACAACACGTTGTAAGTCAAAAAGCTTTCATGTTGCGTGTATGTCTAAGTGTGTAGCCTCAAAAGAGAAGGCACAGGACAGTTTTCTCTCGAAAGGATATGTAAGAATACCACTTCATAAGGAAATACAGTTTTGCCGAGTAAAGACATATACGTACGCATTGGAAACTCTTTATGAGAAGAAATAACGCATCGTACAAAATTAGCTTGTATCTCCAAAACTACACGTTGTATCTCGAAAAGAATTGTTGTGGCGTGTACGTCTTAACATGTAGCATCTAAAGAGAACCAAAAGGAGAATTTTCTTTCGTCAAAATTTTTCAGAAAATCACGTTTTAAGGAAATCCCGCATCGTGCGAAAATATCTTGTTTTTCCTAAACAACACGTTGTAAGTCGAAAAGCTTTCATGTTGCGTGTATGTCTAAGTGTGTAGCCTCAAAAGAGAAGGCACAGTACAGTTTTTTCTCGAAAGGATATGTAAGAATACCACTTCATAAGGAAATACAGTTTTGCCGAGTAAAGACATATACGTACGCATTGGAAACTCTTTACGAGAAGAAATAACGCATCGTACAAAATTATCTTGTATCTCCAAAACTACACGTTGTATCTCGAAAAGAATTGTTGTGGCGTGTACGTCTTAACATGTAGCATCTAAAGAGAACCAAAAGGAGAATTTTCTTTCGTCAAAATTTTTCAGAAAATCACGTTTTAAGGAAATCCCGCATCGTGCGAAATTATCTTGTTTTTCCTAAACAACACGTTGTAAGTCGAAAAGCTTTCATGTTGCGTGTATGTCTAAGTGTGTAGCCTCAAAAGAGAAGGCACAGGACAGTTTTCTCTCGAAAGGATATGTAAGAATACCACTTCATAAGGAAATACAGTTTTGCAGAGTAAAGACATATACGTACGCATTGGAAACTCTTTACGAGAAGAAATAACGCATCGTACAAAATTAGCTTGTATCTCCAAAACTACACGTTGTATCTCGAAAGAATTGTTGTGGCGTGTACGTCTTAACATGTAGCATCTAAAGAGAACCAAAAGGAGAATTTTCTTTCGTCAAAATTTTTCAGAAAATCACGTTTTAAGGAAATCCCGCATCGTGCGAAATTATCTTGTTTTTCCTAAACAACACGTTGTAAGTCGAAAAGCTTTCATGTTGCGTGTATGTCTAAGTGTGTAGCCTCAAAAGAGAAGGCACAGGACAGTTTTCTCTCGAAAGGATATGTAAGAATACCACTTCATAAGGAAATACAGTTTTGCCGAGTAAAGACATATACGTACGCATTGGAAACTCTTTACGAGAAGAAATAACGCATCGTACAAAATTAGCTTGTATCTCCAAAACTACACGTTGTATCTCGAAAAGAATTGTTGTGGCGTGTACGTCTTAACATGTAGCATCTAAAGAGAACCAAAAGGAGAATTTTCTTTCGTCAAAATTTTTCAGAAAATCACGTTTTAAGGAAATCCCGCATCGTGCGAAATTATCTTGTTTTTCCTAAACAACACGTTGTAAGTCGAAAAGCTTTCATGTTGCGTGTATGTCTAAGTGTGTAGCCTCAAAAGAGAAGGCACAGGACAGTTTTCTCTCGAAAGGATATGTAAGAATACCACTTCATAAGGAAATACAGTTTTGCAGAGTAAAGACATATACGTACGCATTGGAAACTCTTTACGAGAAGAAATAACGCATCGTACAAAATTAGCTTGTATCTCCAAAACTACACGTTGTATCTCGAAAAGAATTGTTGTGGCGTGTACGTCTTAACATGTAGCATCTAAAGAGAACCAAAAGGAGAATTTTCTTTCGTCAAAATTTTTCAGAAAATCACGTTTTAAGGAAATCCCGCATCGTGCGAAATTATCTTGTTTTTCCTAAACAACACGTTGTAAGTCGAAAAGCTTTCATGTTGCGTGTATGTCTAAGTGTGTAGCCTCAAAAGAGAAGGCACAGGACAGTTTTCTCTCGAAAGGATATGTAAGAATACCACTTCATAAGGAAATAGAGTTTTGCAGAGTAAAGACATATACGTAAGCATTGGAAACTCTTTACGAGAAGAAATAACGCATAGTAAAAAATTAGCTTGTATCTCCAAAACTACACGTTGTATCTCGAAAAGAATTGTTGTGGCGTGTACATCTTAACATGTAGCATCTAAAGAGAACCAAAAGGAGAATTTTCTTTCGTCATAATTTTTCAGAAAATCACGTTTTAAGAAAATCCCGCATCGTGCGAAATTATCTTGTTTTTCCTAAACAACACGTTGTAAGTCGAAAAGCTTTCATGTTGCGTGTATGTCTGAGTATGTAGCCTCAAAAGAGAAGGCACAGGACAGTTTTCTCTCGAAAGTATATGTAAGAATACCACTTCATAAGGAAATACAGTTTTGCAGAGTAAAGACATATACGTACGCATTGGAAACTCTTTACGAGAAGAAATAACGCATCGTACAAAATTAGCTTGTATCTCCAAAACTACACGTTGTATCTCGAAAAGAATTGTTGTGGCGTGTACGTCTTAACATGTAGCATCTAAAGAGAACCAAAAGGAGAATTTTCTTTCGTCAAAATTTTTCAGAAAATCACGTTTTAAGGAAATCCCGCATCGTGCGAAATTATCTTGTTTTTTTTAAACAGCACGTTGTAAGTCGAAAAGCTTTCATGTTGCGTGTATGTCTAAGTGTGTAGCCTCAAAAGAGAAGGCACAGGACAGTTTTCTCTCGAAAGGATATGTAAGAATACCACTTCATAAGGAAATACAGTTTTGCAGAGTAAAGACATATACGTACGCATTGGAAACTCTTTACGAGAAGAAATAACGCATAGTACAAAATTAGCTTGTATCTCCAAAACTACACGTTGTATCTCGAAAAGAATTGTTGTGGCGTGTACGTCTTAACATGTAGCATCTAAAGAGAACCAAAAGGAGAATTTTCTTTCGTCAAAATTTTTCAGAAAATCACGTTTTAAGGAAATCCCGCATCGTGCGAAATTATCTTGTTTTTCCTAAACAACACGTTGTAAGTCGAAAAGCTTTCATGTTGCGTGTATGTCTAAGTGTGTAGCCTCAAAAGAGAAGGCACAGGACAGTTTTCTCTCGAAAGGATATGTAAGAATACCACTTCATAAGGAAATACAGTTTTGCAGAGTAAAGACATATACGTACGCATTGGAAACTCTTTACGAGAAGAAATAACGCATCGTACAAAATTAGCTTGTATCTCCAAAACTACACGTTGTATCTCGAAAAGAATTGTTGTGGCGTGTACGTCTTAACATGTAGCATCTAAAGAGAACCAAAAGGAGAATTTTCTTTCGTCAAAATTTTTCAGAAAATCACGTTTTAAGGAAATCCCGCATCGTGCGAAATTATCTTGTTTTTCCTAAACAACACGTTGTAAGTCGAAAAGCTTTCATGTTGCGTGTATGTCTAAGTGTGTAGCCTCAAAAGAGAAGGCACAGGACAGTTTTCTCTCGAAAGGATATGTAAGAATACCACTTCATAAGGAAATACAGTTTTGCCGAGTAAAGACATATACGTACGCATTGGAAACTCTTTACGAGAAGAAATAACGCATCGTACAAAATTAGCTTGTATCTCCAAAACTACACGTTGTATCTCGAAAAGAATTGTTGTGGCGTGTACGTCTTAACATGTAGCATCTAAAGAGAACCAAAAGGAGAATTTTCTTTCGTCAAAATTTTTCAGAAAATCACGTTTTAAGGAAATCCCGCATCGTGCGAAATTATCTTGTTTTTCCTAAACAACACGTTGTAAGTCGAAAAGCTTTCATGTTGCGTGTATGTCTAAGTGTGTAGCCTCAAAAGAGAAGGCACAGGACAGTTTTCTCTCGAAAGGATATGTAAGAATACCACTTCATAAGGAAATACAGTTTTGCAGAGTAAAGACATATACGTACGCATTGGAAACTCTTTACGAGAAGAAATAACGCATCGTACAAAATTAGCTTGTATCTCCAAAACTACACGTTGTATCTCGAAAAGAATTGTTGTGGCGTGTACGTCTTAACATGTAGCATCTAAAGAGAACCAAAAGGAGAATTTTCTTTCGTCAAAATTTTTCAGAAAATCACGTTTTAAGGAAATCCCGCATCGTGCGAAATTATCTTGTTTTTCCTAAACAACACGTTGTAAGTCGAAAAGCTTTCATGTTGCGTGTATGTCTAAGTGTGTAGCCTCAAAAGAGAAGGCACAGGACAGTTTTCTCTCGAAAGGATATGTAAGAATACCACTTCATAAGGAAATACAGTTTTGCCGAGTAAAGACATATACGTACGCATTGGAAACTCTTTACGAGACGAAATAAAGCATCGTAAAAAATTAGCTTGTATCTCCAAAACTACACGTTGTATCTCGAAAAGAATTGTTGTGGCGTGTACGTCTTAACATGTAGCATCTAAAGAGAACCAAAAGGAGAATTTTCTTTCGTCAAAATTTTTCAGAAAATCACGTTTTAAGGAAATCCCGCATCGTGCGAAATTATCTTGTTTTTCCTAAACAACACGTTGTAAGTCGAAAAGCTTTCATGTTGCGTGTATGTCTAAGTGTGTAGCCTCAAAAGAGAAGGCACAGGACAGTTTTCTCTCGAAAGGATATGTAAGAATACCACTTCATAAGGAAATACAGTTTTGCAGAGTAAAGACATATACGTACGCATTGGAAACTCTTTACGAGAAGAAATAACGCATAGTACAAAATTAGCTTGTATCTCCAAAACTACACGTTGTATCTCGAAAAGAATTGTTGTGGCGTGTACGTCTTAACATGTAGCATCTAAAGAGAACCAAAAGGAGAATTTTCTTTCGTCAAAATTTTTCAGAAAATCACGTTTTAAGGAAATCCCGAATCGTGCGAAATTATCTTGTTTTTCCTAAACAACACGTTGTAAGTCGAAAAGCTTTCATGTTGCGTGTACGTCTAAGTGTGAAGCCTCAAAAGAGAAGGCACAGGACAGTTTTCTCTCGAAAGGATATGTAAGAATACCACTTCATAAGGAAATACAGTTTTGCAGAGTAAAGACATATACGTACGCATTGGAAACTCTTTACGAGAAGAAATAACGCATCGTACAAAATTAGCTTGTATCTCCAAAACTACACGTTGTATCTCGAAAAGAATTGTTGTGGCGTGTACGTCTTAACATGTAGCATCTAAAGAGAACCAAAAGGAGAATTTTCTTTCGTCAAAATTTTTCAGAAAATCACGTTTTAAGGAAATCCCGCATCGTGCGAAATTATCTTGTTTTTCCTAAACAACACGTTGTAAGTCGAAAAGCTTTCATGTTGCGTGTATGTCTAAGTGTGTAGCCTCAAAAGAGAAGGCACAGGACAGTTTTCTCTCGAAAGGATATGTAAGAATACCACTTCATAAGGAAATACAGTTTTGCCGAGTAAAGACATATACATACGCATTGGAAACTCTTTACGAGAAGAAATAACGCATCGTACAAAATTAGCTTGTATCTCCAAAACTACACGTTGTATCTCGAAAAGAATTGTTGTGGCGTGTACGTCTTAACATGTAGCATCTAAAGAGAACCAAAAGGAGAATTTTCTTTCGTCAAAATTTTTCAGAAAATCACGTTTTAAGGAAATCCCGCATCGTGCGAAATTATCTTGTTTTTCCTAAACAACACGTTGTAAGTCGAAAAGCTTTCATGTTGCGTGTATGTCTAAGTGTGTAGCCTCAAAAGAGAAGGCACAGGACAGTTTTCTCTCGAAAGGATATGTAAGAATACCACTTCATAAGGAAATACAGTTTTGCAGAGTAAAGACATATACGTACGCATTGGAAACTCTTTACGAGAAGAAATAACGCATCGTACAAAATTAGCTTGTATCTCCAAAACTACACGTTGTATTTCGAAAAGAATTGTTGTGGCGTGTACGTCTTAACATGTAGCATCTAAAGAGAACCAAAAGGAGAATTTTCTTTCGTCAAAATTTTTCAGAAAATCACGTTTTAAGGAAATCCCGCATCGTGCGAAATTATCTTGTTATTCCTAAACAACACATTGTAAGTCGAAATGCTTTCATGTTGCGTGTATGTCTAAGTGTGTAGCCTCAAAAGAGAAGGCACAGGACAGTTTTCTCTCGAAAGGATATGTAAGAATACCACTTCATAAGGAAATACAGTTTTGCAGAGTAAAGACATATACGTACGCATTGGAAACTCTTTACGAGAAGAAATAACGCATAGTACAAAATTAGCTTGTATCTCCAAAACTACACGTTGTATCTCGAAAAGAATTGTTGTGGCGTGTACGTCTTAACATGTAACATCTAAAGAGAACCAAAAGGAGAATTTTCTTTCGTCAAAATTTTTCAGAAAATCACGTTTTAAGGAAATCCCGCATCGTGCGAAATTATCTTGTTTTTCCTAAACAACACGTTGTAAGTCGAAAAGCTTTCATGTTGCGTGTATGTCTAAGTGTGTAGCCTCAAAAGAGAAGGCACAGGACAGTTTTCTCTCGAAAGGATATGTAAGAATACCACTTCATAAGGAAATACAGTTTTGCAGAGTAAAGACATATGCGTATGCATTGGAAACTCTTTACGAGAAGAAATAACGCATAGTACAAAATTAGCATGTATCTCCAAAACTACACGTTGTATCTCGAAAAGAATCTGTTGTGGCGTGTACGTCTTAACATGTAGCATCTAAAGAGAACCAAAAGGAGAATTTTCTTTCGTCAAAATTTTTCAGAAAATCACGTTTTAAGGAAATCCCGCATCGTGCGAAATTATCTTGTTTTTCCTAAACAACACGTTGTAAGTCGAAAAGCTTTCATGTTGCGTGTATGTCTAAGTGTGTAGCCTCAAAAGAGAAGGCACAGGACAGTTTTCTCTCGAAAGGATATGTAAGAATAGCACTTCATGAGGAAATACAGTTTTGCAGAGTAAAGACATATACGTACGCATTGGAAACTCTTTACGAGAAGAAATAACGCATAGTACAAAATTAGCTTGTATCTCCAAAACTACACGTTGTATCTCGAAAAGAATTGTTGTGGCGTGTACGTCTTAACATGTAGCATCTAAAGAGAACCAAAAGGAGAATTTTCTTACGTCAAAATTTTTCAAAAAATCACGTTTTAAGGAAATCCCGCATCGTGCGAAATTATCTTGTTTTTCCTAAACAACACGTTGTAAGTCGAAAAGCTTTCATGTTGCGTGTATGTCTAAGTGTGTAGCCTCAAAAGAGAAGGCACAGGACAGTTTTCTCTCGAAAGGATATGTAAGAATACCACTTCATAAGGAAATAGAGTTTTGCAGAGTAAAGACATATACGTACGCATTGGAAACTCTTTACGAGAAGAAATAACGCATAGTACAAAATTAGCTTGTATCTCCAAAACTACACGTTGTATCTCGAAAAGAATTGTTGTGGCGTGTACGTCTTAACATGTAGCACCTAAGAGAACCAAAAGGAGAATTTTCTTTCATCAAAATTTTTCAGAAAATCACGTTTTAAGGAAATCCCGCATCCTGCGAAATTATCTTGTTTTTCCTAAACAACACGTTGTAAGTCGAAAAGCTTTCATGTTGCGTGTATGTCTAAGTGTGTAGCCTCAAAAGAGAAGGCACAGGACAGTTTTCTCTCGAAAGGATATGTAAGAATACCACTTCATAAGGAAATACAGTTTTGCAGAGTAAAGACATATACGTACGCATTGGAAACTCTTTATGAGAAGAAATAACGCATCGTACAAAATTAGCTTGTATCTCCAAAACTACACGTTGTATCTCGAAAAGAATTGTTGTGGCGTGTACGTCTTAACATGTAGCATGTAAAGAGAACCAAAAGGAGAATTTTCTTTCGTCAAAATTTTTCAGAAAATCACGTTTTAAGGAAATCCCGCATCGTGCGAAATTATCTTGTTTTTCCTAAACAACACGTTGTAAGTCGAAAAGCTTTCATGTTGCGTGTATGTCTAAGTGTGTAGCCTCAAAAGAGAAGGCACAGAACAGTTTTCTCTCGAAAGGATATGTAAGAATACCACTTCATAAGGAAATACAGTTTTGCAGAGTAAAGACATATACGTACGCATTGGAAACTCTTTACGAGAAGAAATAACGCATCGTACAAAATTAGCTTGTATCTCCAAAACTACACGTTGTATCTCGAAAAGAATTGTTGTGGCATGTACGTCTTAACATGTAGCATCTAAAGAGAACCAAAAGGAGAATTTTCTTTCGTCAAAATTTTTCAGAAAATCACGTTTTAAGGAAATCCCGCATCGTGCGAAATTATCTTGTTTTTCCTAAACAACACGTTGTAAGTCGAAAAGCTTTCATGTTGCGTGTATGTCTAAGTGTGTAGCCTCAAAAGAGAAGGCACAGGACAGTTTTCTCTCGAAAGGATATGTAAGAATACCACTTCATAAGGAAATACAGTTTTGCAGAGTAAAGACATATACGTACGCATTGGAAACTCTTTACGAGAAGAAATAACGCATCGTACAAAATTAGCTTGTATCTCCAAAACTACACGTTGTATCTCGAAAAGAATTGTTGTGGCGTGTACGTCTTAACATGTAGCATCTAAAGAGAACCAAAAGGAGAATTTTCTTTCGTCAAAATTTTTCAAAAAATCACGTTTTAAGGAAATCCCGCATCGTGCGAAATTATCTTGTTTTTCCTAAACAACACGTTGTAAGTCGAAAAGCTTTCATGTTGCGTGTATGTCTAAGTGTGTAGCCTCAAAAGAGAAGGCACAGGACAGTTTTCTCTCGAAAGGATATGTAAGAATACCACTTCATAAGGAAATACAGTTTTGCAGAGTAAAGACACATACGTACGCATTGGAAACTTTTTACGAGAAGAAATAACGCATCGTACAAAATTAGCTTGTATCTCCAAAACTACACGTTGTATCTCGAAAAGAATTGTTGTGGCGTGTACGTCTTAACCTGTAGCATCTAAAGAGAACCAAAAGGAGAATTTTCTTTCGTCACAATTTTTCAGAAAATCACGTTTTAAGGAAATCCCGCATCGTGCGAAATTATCTTGTTTTTCCTAAACAACACGTTGTAAGTCGAAAAGCTTTCATGTTGCGTGTATGTCTAAGTGTGTAGCCTCAAAAGAGAAGGCACAGGACAGTTTTCTCTCGAAAGGATATGTAAGAATACCACTTCATAAGGAAATAGAGTTTTGCAGAGTAAAGACATATACTACGCATTGGAAACTCTTTACGAGAAGAAATAACGCATAGTACAAAATTAGCTTGTATCTCCAAAACTACACGTTGTATCTCGAAAAGAATTGTTGTGCCGTGTACGTCTTAACATGTATCATCTAAAGAGAACCAAAAGGAGAATTTTCTTTCGTCAAAATTTTTCAGAAAATCACGTTTTAAGGAAATCCCGCATCGTGCGAAATTATCTTGTTTTTCCTAAACAACACGTTGTAAGTCGAAAAGCTTTCATGTTGCGTGTATGTCTAAGTGTGTAGCCTCAAAAGAGAAGGCACAGGACAGTTTTCTCTCGAAAGGATATGTAAGAATACCACTTCATAAGGAAATACAGTTTTGCAGAGTAAAGACATATACGTACGCATTGGAAACTCTTTACGAGAAGAAATAACGCATCGTACAAAATTAGCTTGTATCTCCAAAACTACACGTTGTATCTCGAAAAGAATTGTTGTGGCGTGTACGTCTTAACATGTAGCATCTAAAGAGAACCAAAAGGAGAATTTTCTTTCGTCAAAATTTTTCAGAAAATCACGTTTTAAGGAAATCCCGCATCGTGCGAAATTATCTTGTTTTTCCTAAACAACACTTTGTAAGTCGAAAAGCTTTCATGTTGCGTGTATGTCTAAGTGTGTAGCCTCAAAAGAGAAGGCACAGGACAGTTTTCTCTCGAAAGGATATGTAAGAATACCACTTCATAAGGAAATACAGTTTTGCAGAGTAAAGACATATACGTACGCATTGGAAACTCTGTACGAGAAGAAATAAAGCATCGTACAAAATTAGCTTGTATCTCCAAAACTACACGTTGTATTTCAAAAAGAATTGTTGTGGCGTGTACGTCTTAACAGGTAGCATCTAAAGAAAACCAAAAGGAGAATTTTCTTTCGTCAAAATTTTTCAGAAAATCACGTTTTAAGGAAATCCCGCATCGTGCGAAATTATCTTGTTATTCCTAAACAACACATTGTAAGTCGAAATGCTTTCATGTTGCGTGTATGTCTAAGTGTGTAGCCTCAAAAGAGAAGGCACAGGACAGTTTTCTCTCGAAAGGATATGTAAGAATACCACTTCATAAGGAAATACAGTTTTGCAGAGTAAAGACATATACGTACGCATTGGAAACTCTTTACGAGAAGAAATAACGCATAGTACAAAATTAGCTTGTATCTCCAAAACTACACGTTGTATCTCGAAAAGAATTGTTGTGGCGTGTACGTCTTAACATGTAGCATCTAAAGAGAACCAAAAGGAGAATTTTCTTTCGTCAAAATTTTTCAGAAAATCACGTTTTAAGGAAATCCCGCATCGTGCGAAATTATCTTGTTTTTCCTAAACAACACGTTGTAAGTCGAAAAGCTTTCATGTTGCGTGTATGTCTAAGTGTGTAGCCTCAAAAGAGAAGGCACAGGACAGTTTTCTCTCGAAAGGATATGTAAGAATACCACTTCATAAGGAAATACAGTTTTGCAGAGTAAAGACATATGCGTACGCATTGGAAACTCTTTACGAGAAGAAATAACGCATAGTACAAAATTAGCATGTATCTCCAAAACTACACGTTGTATCTCGAAAAGAATTGTTGTGGCGTGTACGTCTTAACATGTAGCATCTAAAGAGAACCAAAAGGAGAATTTTCTTTCGTCAAAATTTTTCAGAAAATCACGTTTTAAGGAAATCCCGCATCGTGCGAAATTATCTTGTTTTTCCTAAACAACACGTTGTAAGTCGAAAAGCTTTCATGTTGCGTGTATGTCTAAGTGTGTAGCCTCAAAAGAGAAGGCACAGGACAGTTTTCTCTCGAAAGGATATGTAAGAATACCACTTCATAAGGAAATACAGTTTTGCAGAGTAAAGACATATACGTACGCATTGGAAACTCTTTACGAGAAGAAATAACGCATCGTACAAAATTAGCTTGTATCTCCAAAACTACACGTTGTATCTCGAAAAGAATTGTTGTGGCGTGTACGTCTTAACATGTAGCATCTAAAGAGAACCAAAAGGAGAATTTTCTTTCGTCAAAATTTTTCAGAAAATCACGTTTTAAGGAAATCCCGCATCGTGCGAAATTATCTTGTTTTTCCTAAACAGCACGTTGTAAGTCGAAAAGCTTTCATGTTGCGTGTATGTCTAAGTGTGTAGCCTCAAAAGAGAAGGCACAGGACAGTTTTCTCTCGAAAGGATATGTAAGAATACCACTTCATAAGGAAATACAGTTTTGCAGAGTAAAGACATATACGTACGCATTGGAAACTCTTTACGAGAAGAAATAACGCATCGTACAAAATTAGCTTGTATCTCCAAAACTACACGTTGTATCTCGAAAAGAATTGTTGTGGCGTGTACGTCTTAACATGTAGCATCTAAAGAGAACCAAAAGGAGAATTTTCTTTCGTCAAAATTTTTCAGAAAATCACGTTTTAAGGAAATCCCGCATCGTGCGAAATTATCTTGTTTTTCCTAAACAACACGTTGTAAGTCGAAAAGCTTTCATGTTGCGTGTATGTCTAAGTGTGTAGCCTCAAAAGAGAAGGCACAGGACAGTTTTCTCTCGAAAGGATATGTAAGAATACCACTTCATAAGGAAATACAGTTTTGCAGAGTAAAGACATATACGTACGCATTGGAAACTCTTTACGAGAAGAAATAACGCATCGTACAAAATTAGCTTGTATCTCCAAAACTACACGTTGTATCTCGAAAAGAATTGTTGTGGCGTGTACGTCTTAACATGTAGCATCTAAAGAGAACCAAAAGGAGAATTTTCTTTCGTCAAAATTTTTCAGAAAATCACGTTTTAAGGAAATCCCGCATCGTGCGAAATTATCTTGTTTTTCCTAAACAACACGTTGTAAGTCGAAAAGCTTTCATGTTGCGTGTATGTCTAAGTGTGTAGCCTCAAAAGAGAAGGCACAGGACAGTTTTCTCTCGAAAGGATATGTAAGAATACCACTTCATAAGGAAATAGAGTTTTGCAGAGTAAAGACATATACGTACGCATTGGAAACTCTTTACGAGAAGAAATAACGCATCGAACAAAATTAGCTTGTATCTCCAAAACTACACGTTGTATCTTGAAAAGAATTGTTGTGGCGTGTACGTCTTAACATGTAGCATCTAAAGAGAACCAAAAGGAGAATTTTCTTTCGTCAAAATTTTTCAGAAAATCACGTTTTAAGGAAATCCCGCATCGTGCTAAATTATCTTGTTTTTCCTAAACAACACGTTGTAAGTCGAAAAGCTTTCATGTTGCGTGTATGTCTAAGTGTGTAGCCTCAAAAGAGAAGGCACAGGACAGTTTTCTCTCGAAAGGATATGTAAGAATACCACTTCATAAGGAAATACAGTTTTGCAGAGTAAAGACATATACGTACGCATTGGAAACTCTTTATGAGAAGAAATAACGCATCGTACAAAATTAGCTTGTATCTCCAAAACTACACGTTGTATCTCGAAAAGAATTGTTGTGGCGTGTACGTCTTAACATGTAGCATCTAAAGAGAACCAAAAGGAGAATTTTCTTTCGTCAAAATTTTTCAGAAAATCACGTTTTAAGGAAATCCCGCATCGTGCGAAATTATCTTGTTTTTCCTAAACAACATGTTGTAAGTCGAAAAGCTTTCATGTTGCGTGTATGTCTAAGTGTGTAGCCTCAAAAGAGAAGGCACAGGACAGTTTTCTCTCGAAAGGATATGTAAGAATACCACTTCATAAGGAAATACAGTTTTGCAGAGTAAAGACATATACGTACGCATTGGAAACTCTTTACGAGAAGAAATAATGCATAGTACAAAATTAGCTTGTATATCCAAAACTACACGTTGTATCTCGAAAAGAATTGTTGTGGCGTGTACGTCTTAACATGTAGCATCTAAAGAGAACCAAAAGAAGAATTTTCTTTCGTCAAAATTTTTCAGAAAATCACGTTTTAAGGAAATCCCGCATCGTGCGAAATTATCTTGTTTTTCCTAAACAACACGTTGTAAGTCGAAAAGCTTTCATGTTGCGTGTATGTCTAAGTGTGTAGCCTCAAAAGAGAAGGCACAGGACAGTTTTCTCTCGAAAGGATATGTAAGAATACCACTTCATAAGGAAATACAGTTTTGCAGAGTAAAGACATATACGTACGCATTGGAAACTCTTTACGAGAAGAAATAACGCATCGTACAAAATTAGCTTGTATCTCCAAAACTACACGTTGTATCTCGAAAAGAATTGTTGTGGCGTGTACGTCTTAACATGTAGCATCTAAAGAGAACCAAAAGGAGAATTTTCTTTCGTCAAAATTTTTCAGAAAATCACGTTTTAAGGAAATCCCGCATCGTGCGAAATTATCTTGTTGTTCCTAAACAACACGTTGTAAGTCGAAAAGCTTTCATGTTGCGTGTATGTCTAAGTGTGTAGCCTCAAAAGAGAAGGCACAGGACAGTTTTCTCTCGAAAGGATATGTAAGAATACCACTTCATAAGGAAATACAGTTTTGCAGAGTAAAGACATATACGTACGCATTGGAAACTCTTTACGAGAAGAAATAACGCATCGTACAAAATTAGCTTGTATCTCCAAAACTACACGTTGTATCTCGAAAAGAATTGTTGTGGCGTGTACGTCTTAACATGTAGCATCTAAAGAGAACCAAAAGGAGAATTTTCTTTCGTCAAAATTTTTCAGAAAATCACGTTTTAAGGAAATCCCGCATCGTGCGAAATTGTCTTGTTTTTCCTAAACAACACGTTGTAAGTCGAAAAGCTTTCATGTTGCGTGTATGTCTAAGTGTGTAGCCTCAAAAGAGAAGGCACAGGACAGTTTTCTCTCGAAAGGATATGTAAGAATACCACTTCATAAGGAAATACAGTTTTGCAGAGTAAAGACATATACGTACGCATTGGAAACTCTTTACGAGAAGAAATAACGCATCGAACAAAATTAGCTTGTATCTCCAAAACTACACGTTGTATCTTGAAAAGAATTGTTGTGGCGTGTACGTCTTAACATGTAGCATCTAAAGAGAACCAAAAGGAGAATTTTCTTTCGTCAAAATTTTTCAGAAAATCACGTTTTAAGGAAATCCCGCATCGTGCGAAATTATCTTGTTTTTCCTAAACAACACGTTGTAAGTCGAAAAGCTTTCATGTTGCGTGTATGTCTAAGTGTGTAGCCTCAAAAGAGAAGGCACAGGACAGTTTTCTCTCGAAAGGATATGTAAGAATACCACTTCATAAGGAAATACAGTTTTGCAGAGTAAAGACATATACGTACGCATTGGAAACTCTTTACGAGAAGAAATAACGCATCGTACAAAATTAGCTTGTATCTCCAAAACTACACGTTGTATCTCGAAAAGAATTGTTGTGGCGTGTACGTCTTAATATGTAGCATCTAAAGAGAACCAAAAGGAGAATTTTCTTTCGTCAAAATTTTTCAGAAAATCACGTTTTAAGGAAATCCCGCATCGTGCGAAATTATCTTGTTTTTCCTAAACAACACGTTGTAAGTCGAAAAGCTTTCATGTTGCGTGTATGTCTAAGTGTGTAGCCTCAAAAGAGAAGGCACAGGACAGTTTTCTCTCGAAAGGATATGTAAGAATACCACTTCATAAGGAAATACAGTTTTGCAGAGTAAAGACATATACGTACGCATTGGAAACTCTTTACGAGAAGAAATAACGCATCGTACAAAATTAGCTTGTATCTCCAAAACTACACGTTGTATCTCGAAAAGAATTGTTGTGGCGTGTACGTCTTAACATGTAGCATCTAAAGAGAACCAAAAGGAGAATTTTCTTTCGTCAAAATTTTTCAGAAAATCACGTTTTAAGGAAATCCCGCATCGTGCGAAATTATCTTGTTTTTCCTAAACAACACGTTGTAAGTCGAAAAGCTTTCATGTTGCGTGTATGTCTAAGTGTGTAGCCTCAAAAGAGAAGGCACAGGACAGTTTTCTCTCGAAAGGATATGTAAGAATACCACTTCATAAGGAAATAGAGTTTTGCAGAGTAAAGACATATACGTACGCATTGGAAACTCTTTACGAGAAGAAATAACGCATCGAACAAAATTAGCTTGTATCTCCAAAACTACACGTTGTATCTTGAAAAGAATTGTTGTGGCGTGTACGTCTTAACATGTAGCATCTAAAGAGAACCAAAAGGAGAATTTTCTTTCGTCAAAATTTTTCAGAAAATCACGTTTTAAGGAAATCCCGCATCGTGCTAAATTATCTTGTTTTTCCTAAACAACACGTTGTAAGTCGAAAAGCTTTCATGTTGCGTGTATGTCTAAGTGTGTAGCCTCAAAAGAGAAGGCACAGGACAGTTTTCTCTCGAAAGGATATGTAAGAATACCACTTCATAAGGAAATACAGTTTTGCAGAGTAAAGACATATACGTACGCATTGGAAACTCTTTATGAGAAGAAATAACGCATCGTATAAAATTAGCTTGTATCTCCAAAACTACACGTTGTATCTCGAAAAGAATTGTTGTGGCGTGTACGTCTTAACATGTAGCATCTAAAGAGAACCAAAAGGAGAATTTTCTTTCGTCAAAATTTTTCAGAAAATCACGTTTTAAGGAAATCCCGCATCGTGCGAAATTATCTTGTTTTTCCTAAACAACATGTTGTAATTCGAAAAGCTTTCATGTTGCGTGTATGTCTAAGTGTGTAGCCTCAAAAGAGAAGGCACAGGACAGTTTTCTCTCGAAAGGATATGTAAGAATACCACTTCATAAGGAAATACAGTTTTGCAGAGTAAAGACATATACGTACGCATTGGAAACTCTTTACGAGAAGAAATAATGCATAGTACAAAATTAGCTTGTATATCCAAAACTACACGTTGTATCTCGAAAAGAATTGTTGTGGCGTGTACGTCTTAACATGTAGCATCTAAAGAGAACCAAAAGGAGAATTTTCTTTCGTCAAAATTTTTCAGAAAATCACGTTTTAAGGAAATCCCGCATCGTGCGAAATTATCTTGTTTTTCCTAAACAACACGTTGTAAGTCGAAAAGCTTTCATGTTGCGTGTATGTCTAAGTGTGTAGCCTCAAAAGAGAAGGCACAGGACAGTTTTCTCTCGAAAGGATATGTAAGAATACCACTTCATAAGGAAATACAGTTTTGCAGAGTAAAGACATATACGTACGCATTGGAAACTCTTTACGAGAAGAAATAACGCATCGTACAAAATTAGCTTGTATCTCCAAAACTACAGGTTGTATCTCGAAAAGAATTGTTGTGGCGTGTACGTCTTAACATGTAGCATCTAAAGAGAACCAAAAGGAGAATTTTCTTTCGTCAAAATTTTTCAGAAAATCACGTTTTAAGGAAATCCCGCATCGTGCGAAATTATCTTGTTGTTCCTAAACAACACGTTGTAAGTCGAAAAGCTTTCATGTTGCGTGTATGTCTAAGTGTGTAGCCTCAAAAGAGAAGGCACAGGACAGTTTTCTCTCGAAAGGATATGTAAGAATACCACTTCATAAGGAAATACAGTTTTGCAGAGTAAAGACATATACGTACGCATTGGAAACTCTTTACGAGAAGAAATAACGCATCGTACAAAATTAGCTTGTATCTCCAAAACTACACGTTGTATCTCGAAAAGAATTGTTGTGGCGTGTACGTCTTAACATGTAGCATCTAAAGAGAACCAAAAGGAGAATTTTCTTTCGTCAAAATTTTTCAGAAAATCACGTTTTAAGGAAATCCCGCATCGTGCGAAATTGTCTTGTTTTTCCTAAACAACACGTTGTAAGTCGAAAAGCTTTCATGTTGCGTGTATGTCTAAGTGTGTAGCCTCAAAAGAGAAGGCACAGGACAGTTTTCTCTCGAAAGGATATGTAAGAATACCACTTCATAAGGAAATACAGTTTTGCAGAGTAAAGACATATACGTACGCATTGGAAACTCTTTACGAGAAGAAATAACGCATCGAACAAAATTAGCTTGTATCTCCAAAACTACACGTTGTATCTTGAAAAGAATTGTTGTGGCGTGTACGTCTTAACATGTAGCATCTAAAGAGAACCAAAAGGAGAATTTTCTTTCGTCAAAATTTTTCAGAAAATCACGTTTTAAGGAAATCCCGCATCGTGCGAAATTATCTTGTTTTTCCTAAACAACACGTTGTAAGTCGAAAAGATTTCATGTTGCGTGTATGTCTAAGTGTGTAGCCTCAAAAGAGAAGGCACAGGACAGTTTTCTCTCGAAAGGATATGTAAGAATACCACTTCATAAGGAAATACAGTTTTGCAGAGTAAAGACATATACGTACGCATTGGAAACTCTTTACGAGAAGAAATAACGCATCGTACAAAATTAGCTTGTATCTCCAAAACTACACGTTGTATCTCGAAAAGAATTGTTGTGGCGTGTACGTCTTAACATGTAGCATCTAAAGAGAACCAAAAGGAGAATTTTCTTTCGTCAAAATTTTTCAGAAAATCACGTTTTAAGGAAATCCCGCATCGTGCGAAATTATCTTGTTTTTCCTAAACAACACGTTGTAAGTCGAAAAGCTTTCATGTTGCGTGTATGTCTAAGTGTGTAGCCTCAAAAGAGAAGGCACAGGACAGTTTTCTCTCGAAAGGATATGTAAGAATACCACTTCATAAGGAAATACAGTTTTGCAGAGTAAAGACATATACGTACGCATTGGAAACTCTTTACGAGAAGAAATAACGCATCGTACAAAATTAGCTTGTATCTCCAAAACTACACGTTGTATCTCGAAAAGAATTGTTGTGGCGTGTACGTCTTAACATGTAGCATCTAAAGAGAACCAAAAGGAGAATTTTCTTTCGTCAAAATTTTTCAGAAAATCACGTTTTAAGGAAATCCCGCATCGTGCGAAATTATCTTGTTTTTCCTAAACAACACGTTGTAAGTCGAAAAGCTTTCATGTTGCGTGTATGTCTAAGTGTGTAGCCTCAAAAGAGAAGGCACAGGACAGTTTTCTCTCGAAAGGATATGTAAGAATACCACTTCATAAGGAAATAGAGTTTTGCAGAGTAAAGACATATACGTACGCATTGGAAACTCTTTACGAGAAGAAATAACGCATCGAACAAAATTAGCTTGTATCTCCAAAACTACACGTTGTATCTTGAAAAGAATTGTTGTGGCGTGTACGTCTTAACATGTAGCATCTAAAGAGAACCAAAAGGAGAATTTTCTTTCGTCAAAATTTTTCAGAAAATCACGTTTTAAGGAAATCCCGCATCGTGCTAAATTATCTTGTTTTTCCTAAACAACACGTTGTAAGTCGAAAAGCTTTCATGTTGCGTGTATGTCTAAGTGTGTAGCCTCAAAAGAGAAGGCACAGGACAGTTTTCTCTCGAAAGGATATGTAAGAATACCACTTCATAAGGAAATACAGTTTTGCAGAGTAAAGACATATACGTACGCATTGGAAACTCTTTATGAGAAGAAATAACGCATCGTATAAAATTAGCTTGTATCTCCAAAACTACACGTTGTATCTCGAAAAGAATTGTTGTGGCGTGTACGTCTTAACATGTAGCATCTAAAGAGAACCAAAAGGAGAATTTTCTTTCGTCAAAATTTTTCAGAAAATCACGTTTTAAGGAAATCCCGCATCGTGCGAAATTATCTTGTTTTTCCTAAACAACATGTTGTAAGTCGAAAAGCTTTCATGTTGCGTGTATGTCTAAGTGTGTAGCCTCAAAAGAGAAGGCACAGGACAGTTTTCTCTCGAAAGGATATGTAAGAATACCACTTCATAAGGAAATACAGTTTTGCAGAGTAAAGACATATACGTACGCATTGGAAACTCTTTACGAGAAGAAATAATGCATAGTACAAAATTAGCTTGTATATCCAAAACTACACGTTGTATCTCGAAAAGAATTGTTGTGGCGTGTACGTCTTAACATGTAGCATCTAAAGAGAACCAAAAGGAGAATTTTCTTTCGTCAAAATTTTTCAGAAAATCACGTTTTAAGGAAATCCCGCATCGTGCGAAATTATCTTGTTTTTCCTAAACAACACGTTGTAAGTCGAAAAGCTTTCATGTTGCGTGTATGTCTAAGTGTGTAGCCTCAAAAGAGAAGGCACAGGACAGTTTTCTCTCGAAAGGATATGTAAGAATACCACTTCATAAGGAAATACAGTTTTGCAGAGTAAAGACATATACGTACGCATTGGAAACTCTTTACGAGAAGAAATAACGCATCGTACAAAATTAGCTTGTATCTCCAAAACTACAGGTTGTATCTCGAAAAGAATTGTTGTGGCGTGTACGTCTTAACATGTAGCATCTAAAGAGAACCAAAAGGAGAATTTTCTTTCGTCAAAATTTTTCAGAAAATCACGTTTTAAGGAAATCCCGCATCGTGCGAAATTATCTTGTTGTTCCTAAACAACACGTTGTAAGTCGAAAAGCTTTCATGTTGCGTGTATGTCTAAGTGTGTAGCCTCAAAAGAGAAGGCACAGGACAGTTTTCTCTCGAAAGGATATGTAAGAATACCACTTCATAAGGAAATACAGTTTTGCAGAGTAAAGACATATACGTACGCATTGGAAACTCTTTACGAGAAGAAATAACGCATCGTACAAAATTAGCTTGTATCTCCAAAACTACACGTTGTATCTCGAAAAGAATTGTTGTGGCGTGTACGTCTTAACATGTAGCATCTAAAGAGAACCAAAAGGAGAATTTTCTTTCGTCAAAATTTTTCAGAAAATCACGTTTTAAGGAAATCCCGCATCGTGCGAAATTGTCTTGTTTTTCCTAAACAACACGTTGTAAGTCGAAAAGCTTTCATGTTGCGTGTATGTCTAAGTGTGTAGCCTCAAAAGAGAAGGCACAGGACAGTTTTCTCTCGAAAGGATATGTAAGAATACCACTTCATAAGGAAATACAGTTTTGCAGAGTAAAGACATATACGTACGCATTGGAAACTCTTTACGAGAAGAAATAACGCATCGAACAAAATTAGCTTGTATCTCCAAAACTACACGTTGTATCTTGAAAAGAATTGTTGTGGCGTGTACGTCTTAACATGTAGCATCTAAAGAGAACCAAAAGGAGAATTTTCTTTCGTCAAAATTTTTCAGAAAATCACGTTTTAAGGAAATCCCGCATCGTGCTAAATTATCTTGTTTTTCCTAAACAACACGTTGTAAGTCGAAAAGCTTTCATGTTGCGTGTATGTCTAAGTGTGTAGCCTCAAAAGAGAAGGCACAGGACAGTTTTCTCTCGAAAGGATATGTAAGAATACCACTTCATAAGGAAATACAGTTTTGCAGAGTAAAGACATATACGTACGCATTGGAAACTCTTTATGAGAAGAAATAACGCATCGTATAAAATTAGCTTGTATCTCCAAAACTACACGTTGTATCTCGAAAAGAATTGTTGTGGCGTGTACGTCTTAACATGTAGCATCTAAAGAGAACCAAAAGGAGAATTTTCTTTCGTCAAAATTTTTCAGAAAATCACGTTTTAAGGAAATCCCGCATCGTGCGAAATTATCTTGTTTTTCCTAAACAACATGTTGTAAGTCGAAAAGCTTTCATGTTGCGTGTATGTCTAAGTGTGTAGCCTCAAAAGAGAAGGCACAGGACAGTTTTCTCTCGAAAGGATATGTAAGAATACCACTTCATAAGGAAATACAGTTTTGCAGAGTAAAGACATATACGTACGCATTGGAAACTCTTTACGAGAAGAAATAATGCATAGTACAAAATTAGCTTGTATATCCAAAACTACACGTTGTATCTCGAAAAGAATTGTTGTGGCGTGTACGTCTTAACATGTAGCATCTAAAGAGAACCAAAAGGAGAATTTTCTTTCGTCAAAATTTTTCAGAAAATCACGTTTTAAGGAAATCCCGCATCGTGCGAAATTATCTTGTTTTTCCTAAACAACACGTTGTAAGTCGAAAAGCTTTCATGTTGCGTGTATGTCTAAGTGTGTAGCCTCAAAAGAGAAGGCACAGGACAGTTTTCTCTCGAAAGGATATGTAAGAATACCACTTCATAAGGAAATACAGTTTTGCAGAGTAAAGACATATACGTACGCATTGGAAACTCTTTACGAGAAGAAATAACGCATCGTACAAAATTAGCTTGTATCTCCAAAACTACAGGTTGTATCTCGAAAAGAATTGTTGTGGCGTGTACGTCTTAACATGTAGCATCTAAAGAGAACCAAAAGGAGAATTTTCTTTCGTCAAAATTTTTCAGAAAATCACGTTTTAAGGAAATCCCGCATCGTGCGAAATTATCTTGTTGTTCCTAAACAACACGTTGTAAGTCGAAAAGCTTTCATGTTGCGTGTATGTCTAAGTGTGTAGCCTCAAAAGAGAAGGCACAGGACAGTTTTCTCTCGAAAGGATATGTAAGAATACCACTTCATAAGGAAATACAGTTTTGCAGAGTAAAGACATATACGTACGCATTGGAAACTCTTTACGAGAAGAAATAACGCATCGTACAAAATTAGCTTGTATCTCCAAAACTACACGTTGTATCTCGAAAAGAATTGTTGTGGCGTGTACGTCTTAACATGTAGCATCTAAAGAGAACCAAAAGGAGAATTTTCTTTCGTCAAAATTTTTCAGAAAATCACGTTTTAAGGAAATCCCGCATCGTGCGAAATTGTCTTGTTTTTCCTAAACAACACGTTGTAAGTCGAAAAGCTTTCATGTTGCGTGTATGTCTAAGTGTGTAGCCTCAAAAGAGAAGGCACAGGACAGTTTTCTCTCGAAAGGATATGTAAGAATACCACTTCATAAGGAAATACAGTTTTGCAGAGTAAAGACATATACGTACGCATTGGAAACTCTTTACGAGAAGAAATAACGCATCGAACAAAATTAGCTTGTATCTCCAAAACTACACGTTGTATCTTGAAAAGAATTGTTGTGGCGTGTACGTCTTAACATGTAGCATCTAAAGAGAACCAAAAGGAGAATTTTCTTTCGTCAAAATTTTTCAGAAAATCACGTTTTAAGGAAATCCCGCATCGTGCGAAATTATCTTGTTTTTCCTAAACAACACGTTGTAAGTCGAAAAGCTTTCATGTTGCGTGTATGTCTAAGTGTGTAGCCTCAAAAGAGAAGGCACAGGACAGTTTTCTCTCGAAAGGATATGTAAGAATACCACTTCATAAGGAAATACAGTTTTGCAGAGTAAAGACATATACGTACGCATTGGAAACTCTTTACGAGAAGAAATAACGCATCGTACAAAATTAGCTTGTATCTCCAAAACTACACGTTGTATCTCGAAAAGAATTGTTGTGGCGTGTACGTCTTAACATGTAGCATCTAAAGAGAACCAAAAGGAGAATTTTCTTTCGTCAAAATTTTTCAGAAAATCACGTTTTAAGGAAATCCCGCATCGTGCGAAATTATCTTGTTTTTCCTAAACAACACGTTGTAAGTCGAAAAGCTTTCATGTTGCGTGTATGTCTAAGTGTGTAGCCTCAAAAGAGAAGGCACAGGACAGTTTTCTCTCGAAAGGATATGTAAGAATACCACTTCATAAGGAAATACAGTTTTGCAGAGTAAAGACATATACGTACGCATTGGAAACTCTTTAGGAGAAGAAATATCGCATAGTACAAAATTAGCTTGTATCTCCAAAACTACACGTTGTATCTCGAAAAGAATTATTGTGGCGTGTACGTCTTAACATGTAGCATCTAAAGAGAACCAAAAGGAGAATTTTCTTTCGTCAAAATTTTTCAGAAAATCACGTTTTAAGGAAATCCCGCATCGTGCGAAATTATCTTGTTTTTCCTATACAACACGTTGTAAGTCGAAAAGCTTTCATGTTGCATGTATGTCTAAGTGTGTAGCCTCAAAAGAGAAGGCACAGGACAGTTTTCTCTCGAAAGGATATGTAAGAATACCACTTCATAAGGAAATACAGTTTTGCAGATTAAAGACATATACGTACGCATTGGAAACTCTTTACGAGAAGAAATAAGGCATAGTACAAAATTAGCTTGTATCTCCAAAACTACACGTTGTATCTCGAAAAGAATTGTTGTGGCGTGTACGTCTTAACATGTAGCATCTAAAGAGAACCAAAAGGAGAATTTTCTTTCGTCAAAATTTTTCAGAAAATCACCTTTTAAGGAAATCCCGCATCATGCGAAATTATCTTGTTTTTCCTAAACAACACGTTGTAAGTCGAAAAGCTTTCATGTTGCGTGTATGTCTACGTGTGTAGCCTCAAAAGAGAAGGCACAGGACAGTTTTCTCTCGAAAGGATATGTAAGAATACCACTTCATAAGGAAATACAGTTTTGCAGAGTAAAGACATATACGTACGCATTGGAAACTCTTTACGAGAAGAAATAACGCATAGTACAAAATTAGCTTGTATCTCCAAAACTACACGTTGTATCTCGAAAAGAATTGTTGTGGCGTGTACGTCTTAACATGTAGCATCTAAAGAGAACCAAAAGGAGAATTTTCTTTCGTCAAAATTTTTCAGAAAATCACGTTTTAAGGAAATCCCGCATCGTGCGAAATTATCTTGTTTTTCCTAAACAACACGTTGTAAGTCGAAAAGCTTTCATGTTGCGTGTATGTCTACGTGTGTAGCCTCAAAAGAGAAGGCACAGGACAGTTTTCTCTCGAAAGGATATGTAAGAATACCACTTCATAAGGAAATACAGTTTTGCAGAGTAAAGACATATACGTACGCATTGGAAACTCTTTACGAGAAGAAATAACGCATAGTACAAAATTAGCTTGTATCTCCAAAACTACACGTTGTATCTCGAAAAGAATTGTTGTGGCGTGTACGTCTTAACATGTAGCATCTAAAGAGAACCAAAAGGAGAATTTTCTTTCGTCAAAATTTTTCAGAAAATCACGTTTTAAGGAAATCCCGCATCGTGCGAAATTATCTTGTTTTTCCTAAACAACACGTTGTAAGTCGAAAAGCTTTCATGTTGCGTGTATGTCTACGTGTGTAGCCTCAAAAGAGAAGGCACAGGACAGTTTTCTCTCGAAAGGATATGTAAGAATACCACTTCATAAGGAAATACAGTTTTGCAGAGTAAAGACATATACGTACGCATTGGAAACTCTTTACGAGAAGAAATAACGCATCGTACAAAATTAGCTTGTATCTCCAAAACTACACGTTGTATCTCGAAAAGAATTGTTGTGGCGTGTACGTCTTAAGATGTAGCATCTAAAGAGAACCAAAAGGAGAATTTTCTTTCGTCAAAATTTTTCAGAAAATCACGTTTTAAGGAAATCCCGCATCGTGCGAAATTATCTTGTTTTTCCTAAACAACACGTTGTAAGTCGAAAAGCATTCATGTTGCGTGTATGTCTAAGTGTGTAGCCTCAAAAGAGAAGGCACAGGACAGTTTTCTCTCGAAAGGATATGTAAGAATACCACTTCATAAGGAAATAAAGTTTTGCAGAGTAAAGACATATACGTACGCATTGGAAACTCTTTACGAGAAGAAATAACGCATCGTACAAAATTAGCTTGTATCTCCAAAACTACACGTTGTATCTCGAAAAGAATTGTTGTGGCGTGTACGTCTTAACATGTAGCATCTAAAGAGAACCAAAAGGAGAATTTTCTTTCGTCAAAATTTTTCAGAAAATCACGTTTTAAGGAAATCCCGCATCGTGCGAAATTATCTTGTTTTTCCTAAACAACACGTTGTAAGTCGAAAAGCTTTCATGTTGCGTGTATGTCTACGTGTGTAGCCTCAAAAGAGAAGGCACAGGACAGTTTTCTCTCGAAAGGATATGTAAGAATACCACTTCATAAGGAAATACAGTTTTGCAGAGTAAAGACATATACGTACGCATTGGAAACTCTTTACGAGAAGAAATAACGCATAGTACAAAATTAGCTTGTATCTCCAAAACTACACGTTGTATCTCGAAAAGAATTGTTGTGGCGTGTACGTCTTAACATGTAGCATCTAAAGAGAACCAAAAGGAGAATTTTCTTTCGTCAAAATTTTTCAGAAAATCACGTTTTAAGGAAATTCCGCATCGTGCGAAATTATCTTGTTTTTCCTAAACAACACGTTGTAAGTCGAAAAGCTTTCATGTTGCGTGTATGTCTACGTGTGTAGCCTCAAAAGAGAAGGCACAGGACAGTTTTCTCTCGAAAGGATATGTAAGAATACCACTTCATAAGGAAATACAGTTTTGCAGAGTAAAGACATATACGTACGCATTGGAAACTCTTTACGAGAAGAAATAACGCATCGTACAAAATTAGCTTGTATCTCCAAAACTACACGTTGTATCTCGAAAAGAATTGTTGTGGCGTGTACGTCTTAAGATGTAGCATCTAAAGAGAACCAAAAGGAGAATTTTCTTTCGTCAAAATTTTTCAGAAAATCACGTTTTAAGGAAATCCCGCATCGTGTGAAATTATCTTGTTTTTCCTAAACAACACGTTGTAAGTCGAAAAGCTTTCATGTTGCGTGTATGTCTAAGTGTGTAGCCTCAAAAGAGAAGGCACAGGACAGTTTTCTCTCGAAAGGATATGTAAGAATACCACTTCATAAGGAAATAAAGTTTTGCAGAGTAAAGACATATACGTACGCATTGGAAACTCTTTACGAGAAGAAATAACGCATCGTACAAAATTAGCTTGTATCTCCAAAACTACACGTTGTATCTCGAAAAGAATTGTTGTGGCGTGTACGTCTTAACATGTAGCATCTAAAGAGAACCAAAAGGAGAATTTTCTTTCGTCAAAATTTTTCAGAAAATCACGTTTTAAGGAAATCCCGCATCGTGCGAAATTATCTTGTTTTTCCTAAACAACACGTTGTAAGTCGAAAAGCTTTCATGTTGCGTGTATGTCTACGTGTGTAGCCTCAAAAGAGAAGGCACAGGACAGTTTTCTCTCGAAAGGATATGTAAGAATACCACTTCATAAGGAAATACAGTTTTGCAGAGTAAAGACATATACGTACGCATTGGAAACTCTTTACGAGAAGAAATAACGCATAGTACAAAATTAGCTTGTATCTCCAAAACTACACGTTGTATCTCGAAAAGAATTGTTGTGGCGTGTACGTCTTAACATGTAGCATCTAAAGAGAACCAAAAGGAGAATTTTCTTTCGTCAAAATTTTTCAGAAAATCACGTTTTAAGGAAATCCCGCATCGTGCGAAATTATCTTGTTTTTCCTAAACAACACGTTGTAAGTCGAAAAGCTTTCATGTTGCGTGTATGTCTAAGTGTGTAGCCTCAAAAGAGAAGGCACAGGACAGTTTTCTCTCGAAAGGATATGTAAGAATACCACTTCATAAGGAAATACAGTTTTGCAGAGTAAAGACATATACGTACGCATTGGAAACTCTTTACGAGAAGAAATAACGCATAGTACAAAATTAGCTTGTATCTCCAAAACTACACGTTGTATCTCGAAAAGAATTGTTGTGGCGTGTACGTCTTAACATGTAGCATCTAAAGAGAACCAAAAGGAGAATTTTCTTTCGTCAAAATTTTTCAGAAAATCACGTGTTAAGGAAATCCCGCATCGTGCGAAATTATCTTGTTTTTCCTAAACAACACGTTGTAAGTCGAAAAGCTTTCATGTTGCGTGTATGTCTACGTGTGTAGCCTCAAAAGAGAAGGCACAGGACAGTTTTCTCTCGAAAGGATTTGTAAGAATACCACTTCATAAGGAAATACAGTTTTGCAGAGTAAAGACATATACGTACGCATTGGAAACTCTTTACGAGAAGAAATAACGCATAGTACAAAATTAGCTTGTATCTCCAAAACTACACGTTGTATCTCGAAAAGAATTGTTGTGGCGTGTACGTCTTAACATGTAGCATCTAAAGAGAACCAAAAGGAGAATTTTCTTTCGTCAAAATTTTTCAGAAAATCACGTTTTAAGGAAATCCCGCATCGTGCGAAATTATCTTGTTTTTCCTAAACAACACGTTTTAAGTCGAAAAGCTTTCATGTTGCGTGTATGTCTACGTGTGTAGCCTCAAAAGAGAAGGCACAGGACAGTTTTCTCTCGAAAGGATATGTAAGAATACCACTTCATAAGGAAATACAGTTTTGCAGAGTAAAGACATATACGCACGCATTGGAAACTCTTTACGAGAAGAAATAACGCATAGTACAAAATTAGCTTGTATCTCCAAAACTACACGTTGTATCTCGAAAAGAATTGTTGTGGCGTGTACGTCTTAACATGTAGCATCTAAAGAGAACCAAAAGGAGAATTTTCTTTCGTCAAAATTTTTCAGAAAATCACGTTTTAAGGAAATCCCGCATCGTGCGAAATTATCTTGTTTTTCCTAAACAACACGTTGTAAGTCGAAAAGCTTTCATGTTGCGTGTATGTCTACGTGTGTAGCCTCAAAAGAGAAGGCACAGGACAGTTTTCTCTCGAAAGGATATGTAAGAATACCACTTCATAAGGAAATACAGTTTTGCAGAGTAAAGACATATACGTACGCATTGGAAACTCTTTACGAGAAGAAATAACGCATCGTACAAAATTAGCTTGTATCTCCAAAACTACACGTTGTATCTCGAAAAGAATTGTTGTGGCGTGTACGTCTTAAGATGTAGCATCTAAAGAGAACCAAAAGGAGAATTTTCTTTCGTCAAAATTTTTCAGAAAATCACGTTTTAAGGAAATCCCGCATCGTGCGAAATTATCTTGTTTTTCCTAAACAACACGTTGTAAGTCGAAAAGCTTTCATGTTGCGTGTATGTCTAAGTGTGTAGCCTGAAAAGAGAAGGCACAGGACAGTTTTCTCTCGAAAGGATATGTAAGAATACCACTTCATAAGGAAATAAAGTTTTGCAGAGTAAAGACATATACGTACGCATTGGAAACTCTTTACGAGAAGAAATAACGCATCGTACAAAATTAGCTTGTATCTCCAAAACTACACGTTGTATCTCGAAAAGAATTGTTGTGGCGTGTACGTCTTAACATGTAGCATCTAAAGAGAACCAAAAGGAGAATTTTCTTTCGTCAAAATTTTTCAGAAAATCACGTTTTAAGGAAATCCCGCATCGTGCGAAATTATCTTGTTTTTCCTAAACAACACGTTGTAAGTCGAAAAGCTTTCATGTTGCGTGTATGTCTACGTGTGTAGCCTCAAAAGAGAAGGCACAGGACAGTTTTCTCTCGAAAGGATATGTAAGAATACCACTTCATAAGGAAATACAGTTTTGCAGAGTAAAGACATATACGTACGCATTGGAAACTCTTTACGAGAAGAAATAACGCATAGTACAAAATTAGCTTGTATCTCCAAAACTACACGTTGTATCTCGAAAAGAATTGTTGTGGCGTGTACGTCTTAACATGTAGCATCTAAAGAGAACCAAAAGGAGAATTTTCTTTCGTCAAAATTTTTCAGAAAATCACGTTTTAAGGAAATCCCGCATCGTGCGAAATTATCTTGTTTTTCCTAAACAACACGTTGTAAGTCGAAAAGCTTTCATGTTGCGTGTATGTCTAAGTGTGTAGCCTCAAAAGAGAAGGCACAGGACAGTTTTCTCTCGAAAGGATATGTAAGAATACCACTTCATAAGGAAATACAGTTTTGCAGAGTAAAGACATATACGTACGCATTGGAAACTCTTTACGAGAAGAAATAACGCATAGTACAAAATTAGCTTGTATCTCCAAAACTACACGTTGTATCTCGAAAAGAATTGTTGTGGCGTGTACGTCTTAACATGTAGCATCTAAAGAGAACCAAAAGGAGAATTTTCTTTCGTCAAAATTTTTCAGAAAATCACGTTTTAAGGAAATCCCGCATCGTGCGAAATTATCTTGTTTTTCCTAAACCACACGTTGTAAGTCGAAAAGCTTTCATGTTGCGTGTATGTCTACGTGTGTAGCCTCAAAAGAGAAGGCACAGGACAGTTTTCTCTCGAAAGGATATGTAAGAATACCACTTCATAAGGAAATACAGTTTTGCAGAGTAAAGACATATACGTACGCATTGGAAACTCTTTACGAGAAGAAATAACGCATAGTACAAAATTAGCTTGTATCTCCAAAACTACACGTTGTATCTCGAAAAGAATTGTTGTGGCGTGTACGTCTTAACATGTAGCATCTAAAGAGAACCAAAAGGAGAATTTTCTTTCGTCAAAATTTTTCAGAAAATCACGTTTTAAGGAAATCCCGCATCGTGCGAAATTATCTTGTTTTTCCTAAACAACACGTTGTAAGTCGAAAAGCTTTCATGTTGCGTGTATGTCTAAGTGTGTAGCCTCAAAAGAAAAGGCACAGGACAGTTTTCTCTCGAAAGGATATGTAAGAATACCACTTCATAAGGAAATACAGTTTTGCAGAGTAAAGACATATACGTACACATTGGAAACTCTTTACGAGAAGAAATAACGCATAGTACAAAATTAGCTTGTATCTCCAAAACTACACGTTGTATCTCGAAAAGAATTATTGTGGCGTGTACGTCTTAACATGTAGCATCTAAAGAGAACCAAAAGGAGAATTTTCTTTCGTCAAAATTTTTCAGAAAATCACGTTTTAAGGAAATCCCGCATCGTGCGAAATTATCTTGTTTTTCCTATACAACACGTTGTAAGTCGAAAAGCTTTCATGTTGCATGTATGTCTAAGTGTGTAGCCTCAAAAGAGAAGGCACAGGACAGTTTTCTCTCGAAAGGATATGTAAGAATACCACTTCATAAGGAAATACAGTTTTGCAGAGTAAAGACATATACGTACGCATTGGAAACTCTTTACGAGAAGAAATAACGCATAGTACAAAATTAGCTTGTATCTCCAAAACTACACGTTGTATCTCGAAAAGAATTGTTGTGGCGTGTACGTCTTAACATGTAGCATCTAAAGAGAACCAAAAGGAGAATTTTCTTTCGTCAAAATTTTTCAGAAAATCACGTTTTAAGGAAATCCCGCATCGTGCGAAATTATCTTGTTTTTCCTAAACAACACGTTGTAAGTCGAAAAGCTTTCATGTTGCGTGTATGTCTAAGTGTGTAGCCTGAAAAGAGAAGGCACAGGACAGTTTTCTCTCGAAAGGATATGTAAGAATACCACTTCATAAGGAAATAAAGTTTTGCAGAGTAAAGACATATACGTACGCATTGGAAACTCTTTACGAGAAGAAATAACGCATCGTACAAAATTAGCTTGTATCTCCAAAACTACACGTTGTATCTCGAAAAGAATTGTTGTGGCGTGTACGTCTTAACATGTAGCATCTAAAGAGAACCAAAAGGAGAATTTTCTTTCGTCAAAATTTTTCAGAAAATCACGTTTTAAGGAAATCCCGCATCGTGCGAAATTATCTTGTTTTTCCTAAACAACACGTTGTAAGTCGAAAAGCTTTCATGTTGCGTGTATGTCTACGTGTGTAGCCTCAAAAGAGAAGGCACAGGACAGTTTTCTCTCGAAAGGATATGTAAGAATACCACTTCATAAGGAAATACAGTTTTGCAGAGTAAAGACATATACGTACGCATTGGAAACTCTTTACGAGAAGAAATAACGCATAGTACAAAATTAGCTTGTATCTCCAAAACTACACGTTGTATCTCGAAAAGAATTGTTGTGGCGTGTACGTCTTAACATGTAGCATCTAAAGAGAACCAAAAGGAGAATTTTCTTTCGTCAAAATTTTTCAGAAAATCACGTTTTAAGGAAATCCCGCATCGTGCGAAATTATCTTGTTTTTCCTAAACAACACGTTGTAAGTCGAAAAGCTTTCATGTTGCGTGTATGTCTAAGTGTGTAGCCTCAAAAGAGAAGGCACAGGACAGTTTTCTCTCGAAAGGATATGTAAGAATACCACTTCATAAGGAAATACAGTTTTGCAGAGTAAAGACATATACGTACGCATTGGAAACTCTTTACGAGAAGAAATAACGCATAGTACAAAATTAGCTTGTATCTCCAAAACTACACGTTGTATCTCGAAAAGAATTGTTGTGGCGTGTACGTCTTAACATGTAGCATCTAAAGAGAACCAAAAGGAGAATTTTCTTTCGTCAAAATTTTTCAGAAAATCACGTTTTAAGGAAATCCCGCATCGTGCGAAATTATCTTGTTTTTCCTAAACCACACGTTGTAAGTCGAAAAGCTTTCATGTTGCGTGTATGTCTACGTGTGTAGCCTCAAAAGAGAAGGCACAGGACAGTTTTCTCTCGAAAGGATATGTAAGAATACCACTTCATAAGGAAATACAGTTTTGCAGAGTAAAGACATATACGTACGCATTGGAAACTCTTTACGAGAAGAAATAACGCATAGTACAAAATTAGCTTGTATCTCCAAAACTACACGTTGTATCTCGAAAAGAATTGTTGTGGCGTGTACGTCTTAACATGTAGCATCTAAAGAGAACCAAAAGGAGAATTTTCTTTCGTCAAAATTTTTCAGAAAATCACGTTTTAAGGAAATCCCGCATCGTGCGAAATTATCTTGTTTTTCCTAAACAACACGTTGTAAGTCGAAAAGCTTTCATGTTGCGTGTATGTCTAAGTGTGTAGCCTCAAAAGAAAAGGCACAGGACAGTTTTCTCTCGAAAGGATATGTAAGAATACCACTTCATAAGGAAATACAGTTTTGCAGAGTAAAGACATATACGTACACATTGGAAACTCTTTACGAGAAGAAATAACGCATAGTACAAAATTAGCTTGTATCTCCAAAACTACACGTTGTATCTCGAAAAGAATTATTGTGGCGTGTACGTCTTAACATGTAGCATCTAAAGAGAACCAAAAGGAGAATTTTCTTTCGTCAAAATTTTTCAGAAAATCACGTTTTAAGGAAATCCCGCATCGTGCGAAATTATCTTGTTTTTCCTATACAACACGTTGTAAGTCGAAAAGCTTTCATGTTGCATGTATGTCTAAGTGTGTAGCCTCAAAAGAGAAGGCACAGGACAGTTTTCTCTCGAAAGGATATGTAAGAATACCACTTCATAAGGAAATACAGTTTTGCAGAGTAAAGACATATACGTACGCATTGGAAACTCTTTACGAGAAGAAATAACGCATAGTACAAAATTAGCTTGTATCTCCAAAACTACACGTTGTATCTCGAAAAGAATTGTTGTGGCGTGTACGTCTTAACATGTAGCATCTAAAGAGAACCAAAAGGAGAATTTTCTTTCGTCAAAATTTTTCAGAAAATCACGTTTTAAGGAAATCCCGCATCGTGCGAAATTATCTTGTTTTTCCTAAACAACACGTTGTAAGTCGAAAAGCTTTCATGTTGCGTGTATGTCTACGTGTGTAGCCTCAAAAGAGAAGGCACAGGACAGTTTTCTCTCGAAAGGATATGTAAGAATACCACTTCATAAGGAAATACAGTTTTGCAGATAAAGACATATACGTACGCATTGGAAACTCTTTACGAGAAGAAATAACGCATAGTACAAAATTAGCTTGTATCTCCAAAACTACACGTTGTATCTCGAAAAGAATTGTTGTGGCGTGTACGTCTTAACATGTAGCATCTAAAGAGAACCAAAAGGAGAATTTTCTTTCGTCAAAATTTTTCAGAAAATCACGTTTTAAGGAAATCCCGCATCGTGCGAAATTATCTTGTTTTTCCTAAACAACACGTTGTAAGTCGAAAAGCTTTCATGTTGCGTGTATGTCTAAGTGTGTAGCCTCAAAAGAGAAGGCACAGGACAGTTTTCTCTCGAAAGGATATGTAAGAATACCACTTCATAAGGAAATACAGTTTTGCAGAGTAAAGACATATACGTACGCATTGGAAACTCTTTACGAGAAGAAATAACGCATCGTACAAAATTAGCTTGTATCTCCAAAACTACACGTTGTATCTCGAAAAGAATTGTTGTGGCGTGTACGTCTTAACATGTAGCATCTAAAGAGAACCAAAAGGAGAATTTTCTTTCGTCAAAATTTTTCAGAAAATCACGTTTTAAGGAAATCCCGCATCGTGCGAAATTATCTTGTTTTTCCTAAACAACACGTTGTAAGTCGAAAAGCTTTCATGTTGCGTGTATGTCTAAGTGTGTAGCCTCAAAAGAGAAGGCACAGGACAGTTTTCTCTCGAAAGGATATGTAAGAATACCACTTCATAAGGAAATACAGTTTTGCAGAGTAAAGACATATACGTACGCATTGGAAACTCTTTACGAGAAGAAATAACGCATCGTACAAAATTAGCTTGTATCTCCAAAACTACACGTTGTATCTCGAAAAGAATTGTTGTGGCGTGTACGTCTTAACATGTAGCATCTAAAGAGAACCAAAAGGAGAATTTTCTTTCGTCAAAATTTTTCAGAAAATCACGTTTTAAGGAAATCCCGCATCGTGCGAAATTATCTTGTTTTTCCTAAACAACACGTTGTAAGTCGAAAAGCTTTCATGTTGCGTGTATGTCTAAGTGTGTAGCCTCAAAAGAGAAGGCACAGGACAGTTTTCTCTCGAAAGGATATGTAAGAATACCACTTCATAAGGAAATACAGTTTTGCAGAGTAAAGACATATACGTACGCATTGGAAACTCTTTACGAGAAGAAATAACGCATAGTACAAAATTAGCTTGTATCTCCAAAAATACACGTTGTATCTCGAAAAGAATTGTTGTGGCGTGTACGTCTTAACATGTAGCATCTAAAGAGAACCAAAAGGAGAATTTTCTTTCGTCAAAATTTTTCAGAAAATCACGTTTTAAGGAAATCCCGCATCGTGCGAAATTATCTTGTTTTTCCTAAACAACACGTTGTAAGTCGAAAAGCTTTCATGTTGCGTGTATGTCTAAGTGTGTAGCCTCAAAAGAGAAGGCACAGGACAGTTTTCTCTCGAAAGGATATGTAAGAATACCACTTCATAAGGAAATACAGTTTTGCAGAGTAAAGACATATACGTACGCATTGGAAACTCTTTACGAGAAGAAATAACGCATAGTACAAAATTAGCTTGTATCTCCAAAACTACACGTTGTATCTCGAAAAGAATTGTTGTGGCGTGTACGTCTTAACATGTAGCATCTAAAGAGAACCAAAAGGAGAATTTTCTTTCGTCAAAATTTTTCAGAAAATCACGTTTTAAGGAAATCCCGCATCGTGCGAAATTATCTTGTTTTTCCTAAACCACACGTTGTAAGTCGAAAAGCTTTCATGTTGCGTGTATGTCTAAGTGTGTAGCCTCAAAAGAAAAGGCACAGGACAGTTTTCTCTCGAAAGGATATGTAAGAATACCACTTCATAAGGAAATACAGTTTTGCAGAGTAAAGACATATACGTACGCATTGGAAACTCTTTACGAGAAGAAATAACGCATAGTACAAAATTAGCTTGTATCTCCAAAACTACACGTTGTATCTCGAAAAGAATTGTTGTGGCGTGTACGTCTTAACATGTAGCATCTAAAGAGAACCAAAAGGAGAATTTTCTTTCGTCAAAATTTTTCAGAAAATCACGTTTTAAGGAAATCCCGCATCGTGCGAAATTATCTTGTTTTTCCTAAACAACACGTTGTAAGTCGAAAAGCTTTCATGTTGCGTGTATGTCTAAGTGTGTAGCCTCAAAAGAAAAGGCACAGGACAGTTTTCTCTCGAAAGGATATGTAAGAATACCACTTCATAAGGAAATACAGTTTTGCAGAGTAAAGACATATACGTACACATTGGAAACTCTTTACGAGAAGAAATAACGCATAGTACAAAATTAGCTTGTATCTCCAAAACTACACGTTGTATCTCGAAAAGAATTATTGTGGCGTGTACGTCTTAACATGTAGCATCTAAAGAGAACCAAAAGGAGAATTTTCTTTCGTCAAAATTTTTCAGAAAATCACGTTTTAAGGAAATCCCGCATCGTGCGAAATTATCTTGTTTTTCCTATACAACACGTTGTAAGTCGAAAAGCTTTCATGTTGCATGTATGTCTAAGTGTGTAGCCTCAAAAGAGAAGGCACAGGACAGTTTTCTCTCGAAAGGATATGTAAGAATACCACTTCATAAGGAAATACAGTTTTGCAGAGTAAAGACATATACGTACGCATTGGAAACTCTTTACGAGAAGAAATAACGCATAGTACAAAATTAGCTTGTATCTCCAAAACTACACGTTGTATCTCGAAAAGAATTGTTGTGGCGTGTACGTCTTAACATGTAGCATCTAAAGAGAACCAAAAGGAGAATTTTCTTTCGTCAAAATTTTTCAGAAAATCACGTTTTAAGGAAATCCCGCATCGTGCGAAATTATCTTGTTTTTCCTAAACAACACGTTGTAAGTCGAAAAGCTTTCATGTTGCGTGTATGTCTACGTGTGTAGCCTCAAAAGAGAAGGCACAGGACAGTTTTCTCTCGAAAGGATATGTAAGAATACCACTTCATAAGGAAATACAGTTTTGCAGATAAAGACATATACGTACGCATTGGAAACTCTTTACGAGAAGAAATAACGCATAGTACAAAATTAGCTTGTATCTCCAAAACTACACGTTGTATCTCGAAAAGAATTGTTGTGGCGTGTACGTCTTAACATGTAGCATCTAAAGAGAACCAAAAGGAGAATTTTCTTTCGTCAAAATTTTTCAGAAAATCACGTTTTAAGGAAATCCCGCATCGTGCGAAATTATCTTGTTTTTCCTAAACAACACGTTGTAAGTCGAAAAGCTTTCATGTTGCGTGTATGTCTAAGTGTGTAGCCTCAAAAGAGAAGGCACAGGACAGTTTTCTCTCGAAAGGATATGTAAGAATACCACTTCATAAGGAAATACAGTTTTGCAGAGTAAAGACATATACGTACGCATTGGAAACTCTTTACGAGAAGAAATAACGCATCGTACAAAATTAGCTTGTATCTCCAAAACTACACGTTGTATCTCGAAAAGAATTGTTGTGGCGTGTACGTCTTAACATGTAGCATCTAAAGAGAACCAAAAGGAGAATTTTCTTTCGTCAAAATTTTTCAGAAAATCACGTTTTAAGGAAATCCCGCATCGTGCGAAATTATCTTGTTTTTCCTAAACAACACGTTGTAAGTCGAAAAGCTTTCATGTTGCGTGTATGTCTAAGTGTGTAGCCTCAAAAGAGAAGGCACAGGACAGTTTTCTCTCGAAAGGATATGTAAGAATACCACTTCATAAGGAAATACAGTTTTGCAGAGTAAAGACATATACGTACGCATTGGAAACTCTTTACGAGAAGAAATAACGCATCGTACAAAATTAGCTTGTATCTCCAAAACTACACGTTGTATCTCGAAAAGAATTGTTGTGGCGTGTACGTCTTAACATGTAGCATCTAAAGAGAACCAAAAGGAGAATTTTCTTTCGTCAAAATTTTTCAGAAAATCACGTTTTAAGGAAATCCCGCATCGTGCGAAATTATCTTGTTTTTCCTAAACAACACGTTGTAAGTCGAAAAGCTTTCATGTTGCGTGTATGTCTAAGTGTGTAGCCTCAAAAGAGAAGGCACAGGACAGTTTTCTCTCGAAAGGATATGTAAGAATACCACTTCATAAGGAAATACAGTTTTGCAGAGTAAAGACATATACGTACGCATTGGAAACTCTTTACGAGAAGAAATAACGCATAGTACAAAATTAGCTTGTATCTCCAAAAATACACGTTGTATCTCGAAAAGAATTGTTGTGGCGTGTACGTCTTAACATGTAGCATCTAAAGAGAACCAAAAGGAGAATTTTCTTTCGTCAAAATTTTTCAGAAAATCACGTTTTAAGGAAATCCCGCATCGTGCGAAATTATCTTGTTTTTCCTAAACAACACGTTGTAAGTCGAAAAGCTTTCATGTTGCGTGTATGTCTAAGTGTGTAGCCTCAAAAGAGAAGGCACAGGACAGTTTTCTCTCGAAAGGATATGTAAGAATACCACTTCATAAGGAAATACAGTTTTGCAGAGTAAAGACATATACGTACGCATTGGAAACTCTTTACGAGAAGAAATAACGCATAGTACAAAATTAGCTTGTATCTCCAAAACTACACGTTGTATCTCGAAAAGAATTGTTGTGGCGTGTACGTCTTAACATGTAGCATCTAAAGAGAACCAAAAGGAGAATTTTCTTTCGTCAAAATTTTTCAGAAAATCACGTTTTAAGGAAATCCCGCATCGTGCGAAATTATCTTGTTTTTCCTAAACAACACGTTGTAAGTCGAAAAGCTTTCATGTTGCGTGTATGTCTAAGTGTGTAGCCTCAAAAGAGAAGGCACAGGACAGTTTTCTCTCGAAAGGATATGTAAGAATACCACTTCATAAGGAAATAGAGTTTTGCAGAGTAAAGACATATACGTACGCATTGGAAACTCTTTACGAGAAGAAATAACGCATAGTACAAAATTAGCTTGTATCTCCAAAACTACACGTTGTATCTCGAAAAGAATTGTTGTGGCGTGTACGTCTTAACATGTAGCATCTAAAGAGAACCAAAAGGAGAATTTTCTTTCGTCAAAATTTTTCAGAAAATCACGTTTTAAGAAAATCCCGCATCGTGCGAAATTATCTTGTTTTTCCTAAACAACACGTTGTAAGTCGAAAAGCTTTCATGTTGCGTGTATGTCTAAGTGTGTAGCCTCAAAAGAGAAGGCACAGGACAGTTTTCTCTCGAAAGGATATGTAAGAATACCACTTCATAAGGAAATACAGTTTTGCAGAGTAAAGACATATACGTACGCATTGGAAACTCTTTACGAGAAGAAATAACGCATCGTACAAAATTAGCTTGTATCTCCAAAACTACACGTTGTATGTCGAAAAGAATTGTTGTGGCGTGTACGTCTTAACATGTAGCATCTATAGAGAACCAAAAGGAGAATTTTCTTTCGTCAAAATTTTTCAGAAAATCACGTTTTAAGGAAATCCCGCATCGTGCGAAATTATCTTGTTTTTCCTAAACAGCACGTTGTAAGTCGAAAAGCTTTCATGTTGCGTGTATGTCTAAGTGTGTAGCCTCAAAAGAGAAGGCACAGGACAGTTTTCTCTCGAAAGGATATGTAAGAATACCACTTCATAAGGAAATACAGTTTTGCAGAGTAAAGACATATACGTACGCATTGGAAACTCTTTACGAGAAGAAATAACGCATCGTACAAAATTAGCTTGTATCTCCAAAACTACACGTTGTATCTCGAAAAGAATTGTTGTGGCGTGTACGTCTTAACATGTAGCATCTAAAGAGAACCAAAAGGAGAATTTTCTTTCGTCAAAATTTTTCAGAAAATCACGTTTTAAGGAAATCCCGCAACGTGCGAAATTATCTTGTTTTTCCTAAACAACACGTTGTAAGTCGAAAAGCTTTCATGTTGCGTGTATGTCTAAGTGTGTAGCCTCAAAAGAGAAGGCACAGGACAGTTTTCTCTCGAAAGGATATGTAAGAATACCACTTCATAAGGAAATAGAGTTTTGCAGAGTAAAGACATATACGTACGCATTGGAAACTCTTTACGAGAAGAAATAACGCATCGTACAAAATTAGCTTGTATCTCCAAAACTACACGTTGTATCTCGAAAAGAATTGTTGTGGCGTGTACGTCTTAACATGTAGCATCTAAAGAGAACCAAAAGGAGAATTTTCTTTAGTCAAAATTTTTCAGAAAATCACGTTTTAAGGAAATCCCGCATCGTGAGAAATTATCTTGTTTTTCCTAAACAACACGTTGTAAGTCGAAAAGCTTTCATGTTGCGTGTATGTCTAAGTGTGTAGCCTCAAAAGAGAAGGCACAGGACAGTTTTCTCTCGAAAGGATATGTAAGAATACCACTTCATAAGGAAATACAGTTTTGCAGAGTAAAGACATATACGTACGCATTGGAAACTCTTTACGAGAAGAAATAACGCATCGTACAAAATTAGCTTGTATCTCCAAAACTACACGTTGTATCTCGAAAAGAATTGTTGTGGCGTGTACGTCTTAACATGTAGCATCTAAAGAGAACCAAAAGGAGAATTTTCTTTCGTCAAAATTTTTCAGAAAATCACGTTTTAAGGAAATCCCGCATCGTGCGAAATTATCTTGTTTTTCCTAAACAACACGTTGTAAGTCGAAAAGCTTTCATGTTGCGTGTATGTCTAAGTGTGTAGCCTCAAAAGAGAAGGCACAGGACAGTTTTCTCTCGAAAGGATATGTAAGAATACCACTTCATAAGGAAATACAGTTTTGCAGAGTAAAGTCATATACGTACGCATTGGAAACTCTTTACGAGAAGAAATAACGCATCGTACAAAATTAGCTTGTATCTCCAAAACTACACGTTGTATCTCGAAAAGAATTGTTGTGGCGTGTACGTCTTAACATGTAGCATCTAAAGAGAATCAAAAGGAGAATTTTCTTTCGTCAAAATTTTTCAGAAAATCACGTTTTAAGGAAATCCCGCATCGTGCGAAATTATCTTGTTTTTCCTAAACAACACGTTGTAAGTCGAAAAGCTTTCATGTTGCGTGTATGTCTAAGTGTGTAGCCTCAAAAGAGAAGGCACAGGACAGTTTTCTCTCGAAAGGATATGTAAGAATACCACTTCATAAGGAAATAGAGTTTTGCAGAGTAAAGACATATACGTACGCATTGGAAACTCTTTACGAGAAGAAATAACACATAGTACAAAATTAGATTGTATCTCCAAAACTACACGTTGTATCTCGAAAAGAATTGTTGTGGCGTGTACGTCTTAACATGTAGCATCTAAAGAGAACCAAAAGGAGAATTTTCTTTCGTCAAAATTTTTCAGAAAATCACGTTTTAAGGAAATCCCGCATCGTGCGAAATTATCTTGTTTTTCCTAAACAACACGTTGTAAGTCGAAAAGCTTTCATGTTGCGTGTATGTCTAAGTGTGTAGCCTCAAAAGAGAAGGCACAGGACAGTTTTCTCTCGAAAGGATATGTAAGAATACCACTTCATAAGGAAATACAGTTTTGCAGAGTAAAGACATATACGTACGCATTGGAAACTCTTTACGAGAAGAAATAACGCATCGTACAAAATTAGCTTGTATCTCCAAAACTACACGTTGTATCTCGAAAAGAATTGTTGTGGCGTGTACGTCTTAACATGTAGCATCTAAAGAGAACCAAAAGGAGAATTTTCTTTGGTCAAAATTTTTCAGAAAATCACGTTTTAAGGAAATCCCGCAACGTGCGAAATTATCTTGTTTTTCCTAAACAACACGTTGTAAGTCGAAAAGCTTTCATGTTGCGTGTATGTCTAAGTGTGTAGCCTCAAAAGAGAAGGCACAGGACAGTTTTCTCTCGAAAGGATATGTAAGAATACCACTTCATAAGGAAATAGAGTTTTGCAGAGTAAAGACATATACGTACGCATTGGAAACTCTTTACGAGAAGAAATAACGCATCGTACAAAATTAGCTTGTATCTCCAAAACTACACGTTGTATCTCGAAAAGAATTGTTGTGGCGTGTACGTCTTAACATGTAGCATCTAAAGAGAACCAAAAGGAGAATTTTCTTTCGTCAAAATTTTTCAGAAAATCACGTTTTAAGGAAATCCCGCATCGTGCGAAATTATCTTGTTTTTCCTAAACAACACGTTGTAAGTCGAAAAGCTTTCATGTTGCGTGTATGTCTAAGTGTGTAGCCTCAAAAGAGAAGGCACAGGACAGTTTTCTCTCGAAAGGATATGTAAGAATACCACTTCATAAGGAAATACAGTTTTGCAGAGTAAAGACATATACGTACGCATTGGAAACTCTTTACGAGAAGAAATAACGCATCGTACAAAATTAGCTTGTATCTCCAAAACTACACGTTGTATCTCGAAAAGAATTGTTGTGGCGTGTACGTCTTAACATGTAGCATCTAAAGAGAACCAAAAGGAGAATTTTCTTTCGTCAAAATTTTTCAGAAAATCACGTTTTAAGGAAATCCCGCATCGTGCGAAATTATCTTGTTTTTCCTAAACAACACGTTGTAAGTCGAAAAGCTTTCATGTTGCGTGTATGTCTAAGTGTGTAGCCTCAAAAGAGAAGGCACAGGACAGTTTTCTCTCGAAAGGATATGTAAGAATACCACTTCATAAGGAAATACAGTTTTGCAGAGTAAAGACATATACGTACGCATTGGAAACTCTTTACGAGAAGAAATAACGCATCGTACAAAATTAGCTTGTATCTCCAAAACTACACGTTGTATCTCGAAAAGAATTGTTGTGGCGTGTACGTCTTAACATGTAGCATCTAAAGAGAATCAAAAGGAGAATTTTCTTTCGTCAAAATTTTTCAGAAAATCACGTTTTAAGGAAATCCCGCATCGTGCGAAATTATCTTGTTTTTCCTAAACAACACGTTGTAAGTCGAAAAGCTTTCATGTTGCGTGTATGTCTAAGTGTGTAGCCTCAAAAGAGAAGGCACAGGACAGTTTTCTCTCGAAAGGATATGTAAGAATACCACTTCATAAGGAAATAGAGTTTTGCAGAGTAAAGACATATACGTACGCATTGGAAACTCTTTACGAGAAGAAATAACACATAGTACAAAATTAGCTTGTATCTCCAAAACTACACGTTGTATCTCGAAAAGAATTGTTGTGGCGTGTACGTCTTAACATGTAGCATCTAAAGAGAACCAAAAGGAGAATTTTCTTTCGTCAAAATTTTTCAGAAAATCACGTTTTAAGAAAATCCCGCATCGTGCGAAATTATCATCTTTTTCCTAAACAACACGTTGTAAGTCGAAAAGCTTTCATGTTGCGTGTATGTCTAAGTGTGTAGCCTCAAAAGAGAAGGCACAGGACAGTTTTCTCTCGAAAGGATATGTAAGAATACCACTTCATAAGGAAATAGAGTTTTGCAGAGTAAAGACATATACGTACGCATTGGAAACTCTTTACGAGACGAAATAACGCATAGTACAAAATTAGCTTGTATCTCCAAAACTACACGTTGTATCTCGAAAAGAATTGTTGTGGCGTGTACGTCTTAACATGTAGCATCTAAAGAGAACCAAAAGGAGAATTTTCTTTCGTCAAAATTTTTCAGAAAATCACGTTTTAAGAAAATCCCGCATCGTGCGAAATTATCTTCTTTTTCCTAAACAACACGTTGTAAGTCGAAAAGCTTTCATGTTGCGTGTATGTCTAAGTGTGTAGCCTCAAAAGAGAAGGCACAGGACAGTTTTCTCTCGAAAGGATATGTAAGAATACCACTTCATAAGGAAATACAGTTTTGCAGAGTAAAGACATATACATACGCATTGGAAACTCTTTACGAGAAGAAATAACGCATAGTACAAAATTAGCTTGTATCTCCAAAACTACACGTTGTATCTCGAAAAGAATTGTTGTGGCGTGTACGTCTTAACATGTAGCATCTAAAGAGAACCAAAAGGAGAATTTTCTTTCGTCAAAATTTTTCAGAAAATCACGTTTTAAGGAAATCCCGCATCGTGCGAAATTATCTTGTTTTTCCTAAACAACACGTTGTAAGTCGAAAAGCTTTCATGTTGCGTGTATGTCTAAGTGTGTAGCCTCAAAAGAGAAGGCACAGGACAGTTTTCTCTCGAAAGGATATGTAAGAATACCACTTCATAAGGAAATACAGTTTTGCAGAGTAAAGACATATACGTACGCATTGGAAACTCTTTACGAGAAGAAATAACGCATCGTACAAAATTAGCTTGTATCTCCAAAACTACACGTTGTATCTCGAAAAGAATTGTTGTGGCGTGTACGTCTTAACATGTAGCATCTAAAGAGAACCAAAAGGAGAATTTTCTTTCGTCAAAATTTTTCAGAAAATCACGTTTTAAGGAAATCCCGCATCGTGCGAAATTATCTTGTTTTTCCTAAACAACACGTTGTAAGTCGAAAAGCTTTCATGTTGCGTGTATGTCTAAGTGTGTAGCCTCAAAAGAGAAGGCACAGGACAGTTTTCTCTCGAAAGGATATGTAAGAATACCACTTCATAAGGAAATACAGTTTTGCAGAGTAAAGACATATACGTACGCATTGGAAACTCTTTACGAGAAGAAATAACGCATCGTACAAAATTAGCTTGTATCTCCAAAACTACACGTTGTATCTCGAAAAGAATTGTTGTGGCGTGTACGTCTTAACATGTAGCATCTAAAGAGAACCAAAAGGAGAATTTTCTTTCGTCAAAATTTTTCAGAAAATCACGTTTTAAGGAAATCCCGCATCGTGCGAAATTATCTTGTTTTTCCTAAACAACACGTTGTAAGTCGAAAAGCTTTCATGTTGCGTGTATGTCTAAGTGTGTAGCCTCAAAAGAGAAGGCATAGGACAGTTTTCTCTCGAAAGGATATGTAAGAATACCACTTCATAAGGAAATAGAGTTTTGCAGAGTAAAGACATATACGTACGCATTGGAAACTCTTTACGAGAAGAAATAACACATAGTACAAAATTAGCTTGTATCTCCAAAACTACACGTTGTATCTCGAAAAGAATTGTTGTGGCGTGTACGTCTTAACATGTAGCATCTAAAGAGAACCAAAAGGAGAATTTTCTTTCGTCAAAATTTTTCAGAAAATCACGTTTTAAGAAAATCCCGCATCGTGCGAAATTATCATCTTTTTCCTAAACAACACGTTGTAAGTCGAAAAGCTTTCATGTTGCGTGTATGTCTAAGCGTGTAGCCTCAAAAGAGAAGGCACAGGACAGTTTTCTCTCGAAAGGATATGTAAGAATACCACTTCATAAGGAAATACAGTTTTGCAGAGTAAAGACATATACGTACGCATTGGAAACTCTTTACGAGAAGAAATAACGCATCGTACAAAATTAGCTTGTATCTCCAAAACTACACGTTGTATCTCGAAAAGAATTGTTGTGGCGTGTACGTCTTAACATGTAGCATCTAAAGAGAACCAAAAGGAGAATTTTCTTTCGTCAAAATTTTTCAGAAAATCACGTTTTAAGGAAATCCCGCATCGTGCGAAATTATCTTGTTTTTCCTAAACAACACGTTGTAAGTCGAAAAGCTTTCATGTTGCGTGTATGTCTAAGTGTGTAGCCTCAAAAGAGAAGGCACAGGACAGTTTTCTCTCGAAAGGATATGTAAGAATACCACTTCATAAGGAAATACAGTTATGCAGAGTAAAGACATATACGTACGCATTGGAAACTCTTTACGAGAAGAAATAACGCATCGTACAAAATTAGCTTGTATCTCCAAAACTACACGTTGTATCTCGAAAAGAATTGTTGTGGCGTGTACGTCTTAACATGTAGCATCTAAAGAGAACCAAAAGGAGAATTTTCTTTCGTCAAAATTTTTCAGAAAATCACGTTTTAAGGAAATCCCGCATCGTGCGAAATTATCTTGTTTTTCCTAAACAACACGTTGTAAGTCGAAAAGCTTTCATGTTGCGTGTATGTCTAAGTGTGTAGCCTCAAAAGAGAAGGCACAGGACAGTTTTCTCTCGAAAGGATATGTAAGAATACCACTTCATAAGGAAATAGAGTTTTGCAGAGTAAAGACATATACGTACGCATTGGAAACTCTTTACGAGAAGAAATAACGCATAGTACAAAATTAGCTTGTATCTCCAAAACTACACGTTGTATCTCGAAAAGAATTGTTGTGGCGTGTACGTCTTAACATGTAGCATCTAAAGAGAACCAAAAGGAGAATTTTCTTTCGTCAAAATTTTTCAGAAAATCACGTTTTAAGAAAATCCCGCATCGTGCGAAATTATCTTGTTTTTCCTAAACAACACGTTGTAAGTCGAAAAGCTTTCATGTTGCGTGTATGTCTAAGTGTGTAGCCTCAAAAGAGAAGGCACAGGACAGTTTTCTCTCGAAAGGATATGTAAGAATACCACTTCATAAGGAAATACAGTTTTGCAGAGTAAAGACATATACGTACGCATTGGAAACTCTTTACGAGAAGAAATAACGCATCGTACAAAATTAGCTTGTATCTCCAAAACTACACGTTGTATGTCGAAAAGAATTGTTGTGGCGTGTACGTCTTAACATGTAGCATCTATAGAGAACCAAAAGGAGAATTTTCTTTCGTCAAAATTTTTCAGAAAATCACGTTTTAAGGAAATCCCGCATCGTGCGAAATTATCTTGTTTTTCCTAAACAGCACGTTGTAAGTCGAAAAGCTTTCATGTTGCGTGTATGTCTAAGTGTGTAGCCTCAAAAGAGAAGGCACAGGACAGTTTTCTCTCGAAAGGATATGTAAGAATACCACTTCATAAGGAAATACAGTTTTGCAGAGTAAAGACATATACGTACGCATTGGAAACTCTTTACGAGAAGAAATAACGCATCGTACAAAATTAGCTTGTATCTCCAAAACTACACGTTGTATCTCGAAAAGAATTGTTGTGGCGTGTACGTCTTAACATGTAGCATCTAAAGAGAACCAAAAGGAGAATTTTCTTTCGTCAAAATTTTTCAGAAAATCACGTTTTAAGGAAATCCCGCAACGTGCGAAATTATCTTGTTTTTCCTAAACAACACGTTGTAAGTCGAAAAGCTTTCATGTTGCGTGTATGTCTAAGTGTGTAGCCTCAAAAGAGAAGGCACAGGACAGTTTTCTCTCGAAAGGATATGTAAGAATACCACTTCATAAGGAAATAGAGTTTTGCAGAGTAAAGACATATACGTACGCATTGGAAACTCTTTACGAGAAGAAATAACGCATCGTACAAAATTAGCTTGTATCTCCAAAACTACACGTTGTATCTCGAAAAGAATTGTTGTGGCGTGTACGTCTTAACATGTAGCATCTAAAGAGAACCAAAAGGAGAATTTTCTTTAGTCAAAATTTTTCAGAAAATCACGTTTTAAGGAAATCCCGCATCGTGAGAAATTATCTTGTTTTTCCTAAACAACACGTTGTAAGTCGAAAAGCTTTCATGTTGCGTGTATGTCTAAGTGTGTAGCCTCAAAAGAGAAGGCACAGGACAGTTTTCTCTCGAAAGGATATGTAAGAATACCACTTCATAAGGAAATACAGTTTTGCAGAGTAAAGACATATACGTACGCATTGGAAACTCTTTACGAGAAGAAATAACGCATCGTACAAAATTAGCTTGTATCTCCAAAACTACACGTTGTATCTCGAAAAGAATTGTTGTGGCGTGTACGTCTTAACATGTAGCATCTAAAGAGAACCAAAAGGAGAATTTTCTTTCGTCAAAATTTTTCAGAAAATCACGTTTTAAGGAAATCCCGCATCGTGCGAAATTATCTTGTTTTTCCTAAACAACACGTTGTAAGTCGAAAAGCTTTCATGTTGCGTGTATGTCTAAGTGTGTAGCCTCAAAAGAGAAGGCACAGGACAGTTTTCTCTCGAAAGGATATGTAAGAATACCACTTCATAAGGAAATACAGTTTTGCAGAGTAAAGTCATATACGTACGCATTGGAAACTCTTTACGAGAAGAAATAACGCATCGTACAAAATTAGCTTGTATCTCCAAAACTACACGTTGTATCTCGAAAAGAATTGTTGTGGCGTGTACGTCTTAACATGTAGCATCTAAAGAGAATCAAAAGGAGAATTTTCTTTCGTCAAAATTTTTCAGAAAATCACGTTTTAAGGAAATCCCGCATCGTGCGAAATTATCTTGTTTTTCCTAAACAACACGTTGTAAGTCGAAAAGCTTTCATGTTGCGTGTATGTCTAAGTGTGTAGCCTCAAAAGAGAAGGCACAGGACAGTTTTCTCTCGAAAGGATATGTAAGAATACCACTTCATAAGGAAATAGAGTTTTGCAGAGTAAAGACATATACGTACGCATTGGAAACTCTTTACGAGAAGAAATAACACATAGTACAAAATTAGATTGTATCTCCAAAACTACACGTTGTATCTCGAAAAGAATTGTTGTGGCGTGTACGTCTTAACATGTAGCATCTAAAGAGAACCAAAAGGAGAATTTTCTTTCGTCAAAATTTTTCAGAAAATCACGTTTTAAGGAAATCCCGCATCGTGCGAAATTATCTTGTTTTTCCTAAACAACACGTTGTAAGTCGAAAAGCTTTCATGTTGCGTGTATGTCTAAGTGTGTAGCCTCAAAAGAGAAGGCACAGGACAGTTTTCTCTCGAAAGGATATGTAAGAATACCACTTCATAAGGAAATACAGTTTTGCAGAGTAAAGACATATACGTACGCATTGGAAACTCTTTACGAGAAGAAATAACGCATCGTACAAAATTAGCTTGTATCTCCAAAACTACACGTTGTATCTCGAAAAGAATTGTTGTGGCGTGTACGTCTTAACATGTAGCATCTAAAGAGAACCAAAAGGAGAATTTTCTTTGGTCAAAATTTTTCAGAAAATCACGTTTTAAGGAAATCCCGCAACGTGCGAAATTATCTTGTTTTTCCTAAACAACACGTTGTAAGTCGAAAAGCTTTCATGTTGCGTGTATGTCTAAGTGTGTAGCCTCAAAAGAGAAGGCACAGGACAGTTTTCTCTCGAAAGGATATGTAAGAATACCACTTCATAAGGAAATAGAGTTTTGCAGAGTAAAGACATATACGTACGCATTGGAAACTCTTTACGAGAAGAAATAACGCATCGTACAAAATTAGCTTGTATCTCCAAAACTACACGTTGTATCTCGAAAAGAATTGTTGTGGCGTGTACGTCTTAACATGTAGCATCTAAAGAGAACCAAAAGGAGAATTTTCTTTCGTCAAAATTTTTCAGAAAATCACGTTTTAAGGAAATCCCGCATCGTGCGAAATTATCTTGTTTTTCCTAAACAACACGTTGTAAGTCGAAAAGCTTTCATGTTGCGTGTATGTCTAAGTGTGTAGCCTCAAAAGAGAAGGCACAGGACAGTTTTCTCTCGAAAGGATATGTAAGAATACCACTTCATAAGGAAATACAGTTTTGCAGAGTAAAGACATATACGTACGCATTGGAAACTCTTTACGAGAAGAAATAACGCATCGTACAAAATTAGCTTGTATCTCCAAAACTACACGTTGTATCTCGAAAAGAATTGTTGTGGCGTGTACGTCTTAACATGTAGCATCTAAAGAGAACCAAAAGGAGAATTTTCTTTCGTCAAAATTTTTCAGAAAATCACGTTTTAAGGAAATCCCGCATCGTGCGAAATTATCTTGTTTTTCCTAAACAACACGTTGTAAGTCGAAAAGCTTTCATGTTGCGTGTATGTCTAAGTGTGTAGCCTCAAAAGAGAAGGCACAGGACAGTTTTCTCTCGAAAGGATATGTAAGAATACCACTTCATAAGGAAATACAGTTTTGCAGAGTAAAGACATATACGTACGCATTGGAAACTCTTTACGAGAAGAAATAACGCATCGTACAAAATTAGCTTGTATCTCCAAAACTACACGTTGTATCTCGAAAAGAATTGTTGTGGCGTGTACGTCTTAACATGTAGCATCTAAAGAGAATCAAAAGGAGAATTTTCTTTCGTCAAAATTTTTCAGAAAATCACGTTTTAAGGAAATCCCGCATCGTGCGAAATTATCTTGTTTTTCCTAAACAACACGTTGTAAGTCGAAAAGCTTTCATGTTGCGTGTATGTCTAAGTGTGTAGCCTCAAAAGAGAAGGCACAGGACAGTTTTCTCTCGAAAGGATATGTAAGAATACCACTTCATAAGGAAATAGAGTTTTGCAGAGTAAAGACATATACGTACGCATTGGAAACTCTTTACGAGAAGAAATAACACATAGTACAAAATTAGCTTGTATCTCCAAAACTACACGTTGTATCTCGAAAAGAATTGTTGTGGCGTGTACGTCTTAACATGTAGCATCTAAAGAGAACCAAAAGGAGAATTTTCTTTCGTCAAAATTTTTCAGAAAATCACGTTTTAAGAAAATCCCGCATCGTGCGAAATTATCATCTTTTTCCTAAACAACACGTTGTAAGTCGAAAAGCTTTCATGTTGCGTGTATGTCTAAGTGTGTAGCCTCAAAAGAGAAGGCACAGGACAGTTTTCTCTCGAAAGGATATGTAAGAATACCACTTCATAAGGAAATAGAGTTTTGCAGAGTAAAGACATATACGTACGCATTGGAAACTCTTTACGAGACGAAATAACGCATAGTACAAAATTAGCTTGTATCTCCAAAACTACACGTTGTATCTCGAAAAGAATTGTTGTGGCGTGTACGTCTTAACATGTAGCATCTAAAGAGAACCAAAAGGAGAATTTTCTTTCGTCAAAATTTTTCAGAAAATCACGTTTTAAGAAAATCCCGCATCGTGCGAAATTATCTTCTTTTTCCTAAACAACACGTTGTAAGTCGAAAAGCTTTCATGTTGCGTGTATGTCTAAGTGTGTAGCCTCAAAAGAGAAGGCACAGGACAGTTTTCTCTCGAAAGGATATGTAAGAATACCACTTCATAAGGAAATACAGTTTTGCAGAGTAAAGACATATACATACGCATTGGAAACTCTTTACGAGAAGAAATAACGCATAGTACAAAATTAGCTTGTATCTCCAAAACTACACGTTGTATCTCGAAAAGAATTGTTGTGGCGTGTACGTCTTAACATGTAGCATCTAAAGAGAACCAAAAGGAGAATTTTCTTTCGTCAAAATTTTTCAGAAAATCACGTTTTAAGGAAATCCCGCATCGTGCGAAATTATCTTGTTTTTCCTAAACAACACGTTGTAAGTCGAAAAGCTTTCATGTTGCGTGTATGTCTAAGTGTGTAGCCTCAAAAGAGAAGGCACAGGACAGTTTTCTCTCGAAAGGATATGTAAGAATACCACTTCATAAGGAAATACAGTTTTGCAGAGTAAAGACATATACGTACGCATTGGAAACTCTTTACGAGAAGAAATAACGCATCGTACAAAATTAGCTTGTATCTCCAAAACTACACGTTGTATCTCGAAAAGAATTGTTGTGGCGTGTACGTCTTAACATGTAGCATCTAAAGAGAACCAAAAGGAGAATTTTCTTTCGTCAAAATTTTTCAGAAAATCACGTTTTAAGGAAATCCCGCATCGTGCGAAATTATCTTGTTTTTCCTAAACAACACGTTGTAAGTCGAAAAGCTTTCATGTTGCGTGTATGTCTAAGTGTGTAGCCTCAAAAGAGAAGGCACAGGACAGTTTTCTCTCGAAAGGATATGTAAGAATACCACTTCATAAGGAAATACAGTTTTGCAGAGTAAAGACATATACGTACGCATTGGAAACTCTTTACGAGAAGAAATAACGCATCGTACAAAATTAGCTTGTATCTCCAAAACTACACGTTGTATCTCGAAAAGAATTGTTGTGGCGTGTACGTCTTAACATGTAGCATCTAAAGAGAACCAAAAGGAGAATTTTCTTTCGTCAAAATTTTCAGAAAATCACGTTTTAAGGAAATCCCGCATCGTGCGAAATTATCTTGTTTTTCCTAAACAACACGTTGTAAGTCGAAAAGCTTTCATGTTGCGTGTATGTCTAAGTGTGTAGCCTCAAAAGAGAAGGCATAGGACAGTTTTCTCTCGAAAGGATATGTAAGAATACCACTTCATAAGGAAATAGAGTTTTGCAGAGTAAAGACATATACGTACGCATTGGAAAACTCTTTACGAGAAGAAATAACACATAGTACAAAATTAGCTTGTATCTCCAAAACTACACGTTGTATCTCGAAAAGAATTGTTGTGGCGTGTACGTCTTAACATGTAGCATCTAAAGAGAACCAAAAGGAGAATTTTCTTTCGTCAAAATTTTTCAGAAAATCACGTTTTAAGAAAATCCCGCATCGTGCGAAATTATCATCTTTTTCCTAAACAACACGTTGTAAGTCGAAAAGCTTTCATGTTGCGTGTATGTCTAAGCGTTTGTAGCCTCAAAAGAGAAGGCACAGGACAGTTTTCTCTCGAAAGGATATGTAAGAATACCACTTCATAAGGAAATACAGTTTTGCAGAGTAAAGACATATACGTACGCATTGGAAAATCTTTACGAGAAGAAATAACGCATCGTACAAAATTAGCTTGTATCTCCAAAACTACACGTTGTATCTCGAAAAGAATTGTTGTGGCGTGTACGTCTTAACATGTAGCATCTAAAGAGAACCAAAAGGAGAATTTTCTTTCGTCAAAATTTTTCAGAAAATCACGTTTTAAGGAAATCCCGCATCGTGCGAAATTATCTTGTTTTTCCTAAACAACACGTTGTAAGTCGAAAAGCTTTCATGTTGCGTGTATGTCTAAGTGTGTAGCCTCAAAAGAGAAGGCACAGGACAGTTTTCTCTCGAAAGGATATGTAAGAATACCACTTCATAAGGAAATACAGTTATGCAGAGTAAAGACATATACGTACGCATTGGAAACTCTTTACGAGAAGAAATAACGCATCGTACAAAATTAGCTTGTATCTCCAAAACTACACGTTGTATCTCGAAAAGAATTGTTGTGGCGTGTACGTCTTAACATGTAGCATCTAAAGAGAACCAAAAGGAGAATTTTCTTTCGTCAAAATTTTTCAGAAAATCACGTTTTAAGGAAATCCCGCATCGTGCGAAATTATCTTGTTTTTCCTAAACAACACGTTGTAAGTCGAAAAGCTTTCATGTTGCGTGTATGTCTAAGTGTGTAGCCTCAAAAGAGAAGGCACAGGACAGTTTTCTCTCGAAAGGATATGTAAGAATACCACTTCATAAGGAAATAGAGTTTTGCAGAGTAAAGACATATACGTACGCATTGGAAACTCTTTACAAGAAGAAATAACGCATAGTACAAAATTAGCTTGTATCTCCAAAACTACACGTTGTATCTCGAAAAGAATTGTTGTGGCGTGTACGTCTTAACATGTAGCATCTAAAGAGAACCAAAAGGAGAATTTTCTTTCGTCAAAATTTTTCAGAAAATCACGTTTTAAGAAAATCCCGCATCGTGCGAAATTATCTTCTTTTTCCTAAACAACACGTTGTAAGTCGAAAAGCTTTCATGTTGCGTGTATGTCTAAGTGTGTAGCCTCAAAAGAGAAGGCACAGGACAGTTTTCTCTCGAAAGGATATGTAAGAATACCACTTCATAAGGAAATACAGTTTTGCAGAGTAAAGACATATACGTACGCATTGGAAACTCTTTACGAGAAGAAATAACGCATAGTACAAAATTAGCTTGTATCTCCAAAATTACACGTTGTATCTCGAAAAGAATTGTTGTGGCGTGTACGTCTTAACATGTAGCATCTAAAGAGAACCAAAAGGAGAATTTTCTTTCGTCAAAATTTTTCAGAAAATCACGTTTTAAGGAAATCCCGCATCGTGCGAAATTATCTTGTTTTTCCTAAACAGCACGTTGTAAGTCGAAAGGCTTTCATGTTGCGTGTATGTCTAAGTGTGTAGCCTCAAAAGAGAAGGCACAGGCCAGTTTTCTCTCAAAAGGATATGTAAGAATACCACTTCATAAGGAAATACAGTTTTGCAGAGTAAAGACATATACGTACGCATTGGAAACTCTTTACGAGAAGAAATAACGCATCGTACAAAATTAGCTTGTATCTCCAAAACTACACGTTGTATCTCGAAAAGAATTGTTGTGGCGTGTACGTATTAACATGTAGCATCTAAAGAGAACCAAAAGGAGAATTTTCTTTCGTCAAAATTTTTCAGAAAATCACGTTTTAAGGAAATCCCGCATCGTGCGAAATTATCTTGTTTTTCCTAAACAACACGTTGTAAGTCGAAAAGCTTTCATGTTGCGTGTATGTCTAAGTGTGTAGCCTCAAAAGAGAAGGCACAGGACAGTTTTCTCTCGAAAGGATATGTAAGAATACCACTTCATAAGGAAATACAGTTTTGCAGAGTAAAGACATATACGTACGCATTGGAAACTCTTTACGAGAAGAAATAACGCATAGTACAAAATTAGCTTGTATCTCCAAAACTACACGTTGTATCTCGAAAAGAATTGTTGTGGCGTGTACGTCTTAACATGTAGCATCTAAAGAGAACCAAAAGGAGAATTTTCTTTCGTCAAAATTTTCAGGAAATCACGTTTTAAGGAAATCCCGCATCGTGCGAAATTATCTTGTTTTTCCTAAACAACACGTTGTAAGTCGAAAAGCTTTCATGTTGCGTGTATGTCTAAGTGTGTAGCCTCAAAAGAGAAGGCACAGGACAGTTTTCTCTCGAAAGGATATGTAAGAATACCACTTCATAAGGAAATACAGTTTTGCAGAGTAAAGACATATACGTACGCATTGGAAACTCTTTATGAGAAGAAATAACGCATCGTACAAAATTAGCTTGTATCTCCAAAACTACACGTTGTATCTCGAAAAGAATTGTTGTGGCGTGTACGTCTTAACATGCAGCATCTAAAGAGAACCAAAAGGAGAATTTTCTTTCGTCAAAATTTTTCAGAAAATCACGTTTTAAGGAAATCCCGCATCGTGCGAAATTATCTTGTTTTTCCTAAACAACACGTTGTAAGTCGAAAAGCTTTCATGTTGCGTGTATGTCTAAGTGTGTAGCCTCAAAAGAGAAGGCACAGGACAGTTTTCTCTCGAAAGGATATGTAAGAATACCACTTCATAAGGAAATACAGTTTTGCAGAGTAAAGACATATACGTACGCATTGGAAACTCTTTACGAGAAGAAATAACGCATCGTACAAAATTAGCTTGTATCTCCAAAACTACACGTTGTATCTCGAAAAGAATGGTTGTGGCGTGTACGTCTTAACATGTAGCATCTAAAGAGAACCAAAAGGAGAATTTTCTTTCGTCAAAATTTTTCAGAAAATCACGTTTTAAGGAAATCCCGCATCGTGCGAAATTATCTTGTTTTTCCTAAACAGCACGTTGTAAGTCGAAAAGCTTTCATGTTGCGTGTATGTCTAAGTGTGTAGCCTCAAAAGAGAAGGCACAGGACAGTTTTCTCTCGAAAGGATATGTAAGAATACCACTTCATAAGGAAATACAGTTTTGCAGAGTAAAGACATATACGTACGCATTGGAAACTCTTTACGAGAAGAAATAAGGCATCGTACAAAATTAGCTTGTATCTCCAAAACTACACGTTGTATCTCGAAAAGAATTGTTGTGGCGTGTACGTCTTAACATGTAGCATCTAAAGAGAACCAAAAGGAGAATTTTCTTTCGTCAAAATTTTTCAGAAAATCACGTTTTAAGGAAATCCCGCATCGTGCGAAATTATCTTGTTTTTCCTAAACAACACGTTGTAAGTCGAAAAGCTTTCATGTTGCGTGTATGTCTAAGTGTGTAGCCTCAAAAGAGAAGGCACAGGACAGTTTTCTCTCGAAAGGATATGTAAGAATACCACTTCATAAGGAAATACAGTTTTGCAGAGTAAAGACATATACGTACGCATTGGAAACTCTTTACGAGAAGAAATAACGCATCGTACAAAATTAGCTTGTATCTCCAAAACTACACGTTGTATCTCGAAAAGAATTGTTGTGGCGTGTACGTCTTAACATGTAGCATCTAAAGAGAACCAAAAGGAGAATTTTCTTTCGTCAAAATTTTTCAGAAAATCACGTTTTAAGGAAATCCCGCATCGTGCGAAATTATCTTGTTTTTCCTAAACAACACGTTGTAAGTCGAAAAGCTTTCATGTTGCGTGTATGTCTAAGTGTGTAGCCTCAAAAGAGAAGGCACAGGACAGTTTTCTCTCGAAAGGATATGTAAGAATACCACTTCATAAGGAAATACAGTTTTGCAGAGTAAAGACATATACGTACGCTTTGGAAACTCTTTACGAGAAGAAATAACGCATCGTACAAAATTAGCTTGTATCTCCAAAACTACACGTTGTATCTCGAAAAGAATTGTTGTGGCGTGTACGTCTTAACATGTAGCATCTAAAGAGAACCAAAAGGAGAATTTTCTTTCGTCAAAATTTTTCAGAAAATCACGTTTTAAGGAAATCCCGCATCGTGCGAAATTATCTTGTTTTTCCTAAACAACACGTTGTAAGTCGAAAAGCTTTCATGTTGCGTGTATGTCTAAGTGTGTAGCCTCAAAAGAGAAGGCACAGGACAGTTTTCTCTCGAAAGGATATGTAAGAATACCACTTCATAAGGAAATACAGTTTTGCAGAGTAAAGACATATACGTACGCATTGGAAACTCTTTACGAGAAGAAATAACGCATCGTACAAAATTAGCTTGTATCTCCAAAACTACACGTTGTATCTCGAAAAGAATTGTTGTGGCGTGTACGTCTTAACATGTAGCATCTAAAGAGAATCAAAAGGAGAATTTTCTTTCGTCAAAATTTTTCAGAAAATCACGTTTTAAGGAAATCCCGCATCGTGCGAAATTATCTTGTTTTTCCTAAACAACACGTTGTAAGTCGAAAAGCTTTCATGTTACGTGTATGTCTAAGTGTGTAGCCTCAAAAGAGAAGGCACAGGACAGTTTTCTCTCGAAAGGATATGTAAGAATACCACTTCATAAGGAAATAGTTTTGCAGAGTAAAGACATATACGTACGCATTGGAAACTCTTTACGAGAAGAAATAACACATAGTACAAAATTAGCTTGTATCTCCAAAACTACACGTTGTATCTCGAAAAGAATTGTTGTGGCGTGTACGTCTTAACATGTAGCATCTAAAGAGAACCAAAAGGAGAATTTTCTTTCGTCAAAATTTTTCAGAAAATCACGTTTTAAGAAAATCCCGCATCGTGCGAAATTATCTTCTTTTTCCTAAACAACACGTTGTAAGTCGAAAAGCTTTCATGTTGCGTGTATGTCTAAGTGTGTAGCCTCAAAAGAGAAGGCACAGGACAGTTTTCTCTCGAAAGGATATGTAAGAATACCACTTCATAAGGAAATAGAGTTTTGCAGAGTAAAGACATATACGTACGCATTGGAAACTCTTTACGAGAAGAAATAACGCATAGTACAAAATTAGCTTGTATCTCCAAAACTACACGTTGTATCTCGAAAAGAATTGTTGTGGCGTGTACGTCTTAACATGTAGCATCTAAAGAGAACCAAAAGGAGAATTTTCTTTCGTCAAAATTTTTCAGAAAATCACGTTTTAAGAAAATCCCGCATCGTGCGAAATTATCTTCTTTTTCCTAAACAACACGTTGTAAGTCGAAAAGCTTTCATGTTGCGTGTATGTCTAAGTGTGTAGCCTCAAAACAGAAGGCACAGGACAGTTTTCTCTCGAAAGGATATGTAAGAATACCACTTCATAAGGAAATACAGTTTTGCAGTGTAAAGACATATACGTACGCATTGGAAACTCTTTACGAGAAGAAATAACGCATAGTACAAAATTAGCTTGTATCTCCAAAACTACACGTTGTATCTCGAAAAGAATTGTTGTGGCGTGTACGTCTTAACATGTAGCATCTAAAGAGAACCAAAAGGAGAATTTTCTTTCGTCAAAATTTTTCAGAAAATCACGTTTTAAGGAAATCCCGCATCGTGCGAAATTATCTTGTTTTTCCTAAACAACACGTTGTAAGTCGAAAAGCTTTCATGTTGCGTGTATGTCTAAGTGTGTAGCCTCAAAAGAGAAGGCACAGGACAGTTTTCTCTCGAAAGGATATGTAAGAATACCACTTCATAAGGAAATACAGTTTTGCAGACTAAAGACATATACGTACGCATTGGAAACTCTTTACGAGAAGAAATAACGCATCGTACAAAATTAGCTTGTATCTCCAAAACTACACGTTGTATCTCGAAAAGAATTGTTGTGGCGTGTACGTCTTAACATGTAGCATCTAAAGAGAACCAAAAGGAGAATTTTCTTTCGTCAAAATTTTTCAGAAAATCACGTTTTAAGGAAATCCCGCATCGTGCGAAATTATCTTGTTTTTCCTAAACAACACGTTGTAAGTCGAAAAGCTTTCATGTTGCGTGTATGTCTAAGTGTGTAGCCTCAAAAGAGAAGGCACAGGACAGTTTTCTCTCGAAAGGATATGTAAGAATACCACTTCATAAGGAAATACAGTTTTGCAGAGTAAAGACATATACGTACGCATTGGAAACTCTTTACGAGAAGAAATAACGCATCGTACAAAATTAGCTTGTATCTCCAAAACTACACGTTGTATCTCGAAAAGAATTGTTGTGGCGTGTACGTCTTAACATGTAGCATCTAAAGAGAACCAAAAGGAGAATTTTCTTTCGTCAAAATTTTTCAGAAAATCACGTTTTAAGGAAATCCCGCATCGTGCAAAATTATCTTGTTTTTCCTAAACAACACCTTGTAAGTCGAAAAGCTTTCATGTTGCGTGTATGTCTAAGTGTGTAGCCTCAAAAGAGAAGGCACAGGACAGTTTTCTCTCGAAAGGATATGTAAGAATACCACTTCATAAGGAAATAGAGTTTTGCAGAGTAAAGACATATGCGTACGCATTGGAAACTCTTTACAAGAAGAAATAACGCATAGTACAAAATTAGCTTGTATCTCCAAAACTACACGTTGTATCTCGAAAAGAATTGTTGTGGCGTGTACGTCTTAACATGTAGCATCTAAAGAGAACCAAAAGGAGAATTTTCTTTCGTCAAAATTTTTCAGAAAATCACGTTTTAAGAAAATCCCGCATCGTGCGAAATTATCTTGTTTTTCCTAAACAACACGTTGTAAGTCGAAAAGCTTTCATGTTGCGTGTATGTCTAAGTGTGTAGCCTCAAAAGAGAAGGCACAGGACAGTTTTCTCTCGAAAGGATATGTAAGAATACCACTTCATAAGGAAATACAGTTTTGCAGAGTAAAGACATATACGTACGCATTGGAAACTCTTTACGAGAAGAAATAACGCATAGTAAAAAATTAGCTTGTATCTCCAAAACTACACGTTGTATCTCGAAAAGAATTGTTGTGGCGTGTACGTCTTAACATGTAGCATCTAAAGAGAACCAAAAGGAGAATTTTCTTTCGTCAAAATTTTTCAGAAAATCACGTTTTAAGGAAATCCCGCATCGTGCGAAATTATCTTGTTTTTCCTAAACAGCACGTTGTAAGTCGAAAGGCTTTCATGTTGCGTGTATGTCTAAGTGTGTAGCCTCAAAAGAGAAGGCACAGGACAGTTTTCTCTCGAAAGGATATGTAAGAATACCACTTCATAAGGAAATACAGTTTTGCAGAGTAAAGACATATACGTACGCATTGGAAACTCTTTACGAGAAGAAATAACGCATCGTACAAAATTAGCTTGTATCTCCAAAACTACACGTTGTATCTCGAAAAGAATTGTTGTGGCGTGTACGTCTTAACATGTAGCATCTAAAGAGAACCAAAAGGAGAATTTTCTTTCGTCAAAATTTTTCAGAAAATCACGTTTTAAGGAAATCCCGCATCGTGCGAAATTATCTTGTTTTTCCTAAACAACACGTTGTAAGTCGAAAAGCTTTCATGTTGCGTGTATGTCTAAGTGTGTAGCCTCAAAAGAGAAGGCACAGGACAGTTTTCTCTCGAAAGGATATGTAAGAATACCACTTCATAAGGAAATACAGTTTTGCAGAGTAAAGACATATACGTACGCATTGGAAACTCTTTACGAGAAGAAATAACGCATCGTAAAAAATTAGCTTGTATCTCCAAAACTACACGTTGTATCTCGAAAAGAATTCTTGTGGCGTGTACGTCTTAACATGTAGCATCTAAAGAGAACCAAAAGGAGAATTTTCTTTCGTCAAAATTTTTCAGAAAATCACGTTTTAAGGAAATCCCGCATCGTGCGAAATTATCTTGTTTTTCCTAAACAACACGTTGTAAGTCGAAAAGCTTTCATGTTGCGTGTATGTCTAAGTGTGTAGCCTCAAAAGAGAAGGCACAGGACAGTTTTCTCTCGAAAGGATATGTAAGAATACCACTTCATAAGGAAATACAGTTTTGCAGAGTAAAGACATATACGTACGCATTGGAAACTCTTTACGAGAAGAAATAACGCATCGTACAAAATTAGCTTGTATCTCCAAAACTACACGTTGTATCTCGAAAAGAATTGTTGTGGCGTGTACGTCTTAACATGTAGCATCTAAAGAGAACCAAAAGGAGAATTTTCTTTCGTCAAAATTTTTCAGAAAATCACGTTTTAAGGAAATCCCGCATCGTGCGAAATTATCTTGTTTTTCCTAAACAACACGTTGTAAGTCGAAAAGCTTTCATGTTGCGTGTATGTCTAAGTGTGTAGCCTCAAAAGAGAAGGCACAGGACAGTTTTCTCTCGAAAGGATATGTAAGAATACCACTTCATAAGAAAATACAGTTTTGCAGAGTAAAGACATATACGTACGCATTGGAAACTCTTTACGAGAAGAAATAACGCATCGTACAAAATTAGCTTGTATCTCCAAAACTACACGTTGTATCTCGAAAAGAATGGTTGTGGCGTGTACGTCTTAACATGTAGCATCTAAAGAGAACCAAAAGGAGAATTTTCTTTCGTCAAAATTTTTCAGAAAATCACGTTTTAAGGAAATCCCGCATCGTGCGAAATTATCTTGTTTTTCCTAAACAACACGTTGTAAGTCGAAAAGCTTTCATGTTGCGTGTATGTCTAAGTGTGTAGCCTCAAAAGAGAAGGCACAGGACAGTTTTCTCTCGAAAGGATATGTAAGAATACCACTTCATAAGGAAATACAGTTTTGCAGAGTAAAGACATATACGTACGCATTGGAAACTCTTTACGAGAAGAAATAACGCATCATACAAAATTAGCTTGTATCTCCAAAACTACACGTTGTATCTCGAAAAGAATGGTTGTGGCGTGTACGTCTTAACATGTAGCATCTAAAGAGAACCAAAAGGAGAATTTTCTTTCGTCAAAATTTTTCAGAAAATCACGTTTTAAGGAAATCCCGCATCGTGCGAAATTATCTTGTTTTTCCTAAACAACACGTTGTAAGTCGAAAAGCTTTCATGTTGCGTGTATGTCTAAGTGTGTAGCCTCAAAAGAGAAGGCACAGGACAGTTTTCTCTCGAAAGGATATGTAAGAATACCACTTCATAAGGAAATACAGTTTTGCAGAGTAAAGACATATACGTACGCATTGGAAACTCTTTATGAGAAGAAATAACGCATCGTACAAAATTAGCTTGTATCTCCAAAACTACACGTTGTATCTCGAAAAGAATTGTTGTGGCGTGTACGTCTTAACATGTAGCATCTAAAGAGAACCAAAAGGAGAATTTTCTTTCGTCAAAATTTTTCAGAAAATCACGTTTTAAGGAAATCCCGCATCGTGCGAAATTATCTTGTTTTTCCTAAACAACACGTTGTAAGTCGAAAAGCTTTCATGTTGCGTGTATGTCTAAGTGTGTAGCCTCAAAAGAGAAGGCACAGGACAGTTTTCTCTCGAAAGGATATGTAAGAATACCACTTCATAAGGAAATACAGTTTTGCAGAGTAAAGACATATACGTACGCATTGGAAACTCTTTACGAGAAGAAATAACGCATCGTACAAAATTAGCTTGTATCTCCAAAACTACACGTTGTATCTCGAAAAGAATTGTTGTGGCGTGTACGTCTTAACATGTAGCATCTAAAGAGAACGAAAAGGAGAATTTTCTTTCGTCAAAATTTTTCAGAAAATCACGTTTTAAGGAAATCCCGCATCGTGCGAAATTATCTTGTTTTTCCTAAACAACACGTTGTAAGTCGAAAAGCTTTCATGTTGCGTGTATGTCTAAGTGTGTAGCCTCAAAAGAGAAGGCACAGGACAGTTTTCTCTCGAAAGGATATGTAAGAATACCACTTCATAAGGAAATACAGTTTTGCAGAGTAAAGACATATACGTACGCATTGGAAACTCTTTACGAGAAGAAATAACGCATCGTACAAAATTAGCTTGTATCTCCAAAACTACACGTTGTATCTCGAAAAGAATTGTTGTGGCGTGTACGTCTTAACATGTAGCATCTAAAGAGAACCAAAAGGAGAATTTTCTTTCGTCAAAATTTTTCAGAAAATCACGTTTTAAGGAAATCCCGCATCGTGCGAAATTATCTTGTTTTTCCTAAACAACACGTTGTAAGTCGAAAAGCTTTCATGTTGCGTGTATGTCTAAGTGTGTAGCCTCAAAAGAGAAGGCACAGGACAGTTTTCTCTCGAAAGGATATGTAAGAATACCACTTCATAAGGAAATACAGTTTTGCAGAGTAAAGACATATACGTACGCATTGGAAACTCTTTACGAGAAGAAATAACGCATCGTACAAAATTAGCTTGTATCTCCAAAACTACACGTTGTATCTCGAAAAGAATGGTTGTGGCGTGTACGTCTTAACATGTAGCATCTAAAGAGAACCAAAAGGAGAATTTTCTTTCGTCAAAATTTTTCAGAAAATCACGTTTTAAGGAAATCCCGCATCGTGCGAAATTATCTTGTTTTTCCTAAACAGCACGTTGTAAGTCGAAAAGCTTTCATGTTGCGTGTATGTCTAAGTGTGTAGCCTCAAAAGAGAAGGCACAGGACAGTTTTCTCTCGAAAGGATATGTAAGAATACCACTTCATAAGGAAATACAGTTTTGCAGAGTAAAGACATATACGTACGCATTGGAAACTCTTTACGAGAAGAAATAACGCATCGTACAAAATTAGCTTGTATCTCCAAAACTACACGTTGTATCTCGAAAAGAATTGTTGTGGCGTGTACGTCTTAACATGTAGCATCTAAAGAGAACCAAAAGGAGAATTTTCTTTCGTCAAAATTTTTCAGAAAATCACGTTTTAAGGAAATCCCGCATCGTGCGAAATTATCTTGTTTTTCCTAAACAACACGTTGTAAGTCGAAAAGCTTTCATGTTGCGTGTATGTCTAAGTGTGTAGCCTCAAAAGAGAAGGCACAGGACAGTTTTCTCTCGAAAGGATATGTAAGAATACCACTTCATAAGGAAATACAGTTTTGCAGAGTAAAGACATATACGTACGCATTGGAAACTCTTTACGAGAAGAAATAACGCATCGTACAAAATTAGCTTGTATCTCCAAAACTACACGTTGTATCTCGAAAAGAATTGTTGTGGCGTGTACGTCTTAACATGTAGCATCTAAAGAGAACCAAAAGGAGAATTTTCTTTCGTCAAAATTTTTCAGAAAATCACGTTTTAAGGAAATCCCGCATCGTGCGAAATTATCTTGTTTTTCCTAAACAACACGTTGTAAGTCGAAAAGCTTTCATGTTGCGTGTATGTCTAAGTGTGTAGCCTCAAAAGAGAAGGCACAGGACAGTTTTCTCTCGAAAGGATATGTAAGAATACCACTTCATAAGGAAATACAGTTTTGCAGAGTAAAGACAAATACGTACGCATTGGAAACTCTTTACGAGAAGAAATAACGCATCGTACAAAATTAGCTTGTATCTCCAAAACTACACGTTGTATCTCGAAAAGAATTGTTGTGGCGTGTACGTCTTAACATGTAGCATCTAAAGAGAACCAAAAGGAGAATTTTCTTTCGTCAAAATTTTTCAGAAAATCACGTTTTAAGGAAATCCCGCATCGTGCGAAATTATCTTGTTTTTCCTAAACAACACGTTGTAAGTCGAAAAGCTTTCATGTTGCGTGTATGTCTAAGTGTGTAGCCTCAAAAGAGAAGGCACAGGACAGTTTTCTCTCGAAAGGATATGTAAGAATACCACTTCATAAGGAAATACAGTTTTGCAGAGTAAAGACATATACGTACGCATTGGAAACTCTTTACAGGAAGAAATAACGCATCGTACAAAATTAGCTTGTATCTCCAAAACTACACGTTGTATCTCGAAAAGAATTGTTGTGGCGTGTACGTCTTAACATGTAGCATCTAAAGAGAACCAAAAGGAGAATTTTCTTTCGTCAAAATTTTTCAGAAAATCACGTTTTAAGGAAATCCCGCATCGTGCGAAATTATCTTGTTTTTCCTAAACAACACGTTGTAAGTCGAAAAGCTTTCATGTTGCGTGTATGTCTAAGTGTGTAGCCTCAAAAGAGAAGGCACAGGACAGTTTTCTCTCGAAAGGATATGTAAGAATACCACTTCATAAGGAAATACAGTTTTGCAGAGTAAAGACATATACGTACGCATTGGAAACTCTTTACGAGAAGAAATAACGCATCGTACAAAATTAGCTTGTATCTCCAAAACTACACGTTGTATCTCGAAAAGAATGGTTGTGGCGTGTACGTCTTAACATGTAGCATCTAAAGAGAACCAAAAGGAGAATTTTCTTTCGTCAAAATTTTTCAGAAAATCACGTTTTAAGGAAATCCCGCATCGTGCGAAATTATCTTGTTTTTCCTAAACAGCACGTTGTAAGTCGAAAAGCTTTCATGTTGCGTGTATGTCTAAGTGTGTAGCCTCAAAAGAGAAGGCACAGGACAGTTTTCTCTCGAAAGGATATGTAAGAATACCACTTCATAAGGAAATACAGTTTTGCAGAGTAAAGACATATACGTACGCATTGGAAACTCTTTACGAGAAGAAATAACGCATCGTACAAAATTAGCTTGTATCTCCAAAACTACACGTTGTATCTCGAAAAGAATTGTTGTGGCGTGTACGTCTTAACATGTAGCATCTAAAGAGAACCAAAAGGAGAATTTTCTTTCGTCAAAATTTTTCAGAAAATCACGTTTTAAGGAAATCCCGCATCGTGCGAAATTATCTTGTTTTTCCTAAACAACACGTTGTAAGTCGAAAAGCTTTCATGTTGCGTGTATGTCTAAGTGTGTAGCCTCAAAAGAGAAGGCACAGGACAGTTTTCTCTCGAAAGGATATGTAAGAATACCACTTCATAAGGAAATACAGTTTTGCAGAGTAAAGACATATACGTACGCATTGGAAACTCTTTACGAGAAGAAATAACGCATCGTACAAAATTAGCTTGTATCTCCAAAACTACACGTTGTATCTCGAAAAGAATTGTTGTGGCGTGTACGTCTTAACATGTAGCATCTAAAGAGAACCAAAAGGAGAATTTTCTTTCGTCAAAATTTTTCAGAAAATCACGTTTTAAGGAAATCCCGCATCGTGCGAAATTATCTTGTTTTTCCTAAACAACACGTTGTAAGTCGAAAAGCTTTCATGTTGCGTGTATGTCTAAGTGTGTAGCCTCAAAAGAGAAGGCACAGGACAGTTTTCTCTCGAAAGGATATGTAAGAATACCACTTCATAAGGAAATACAGTTTTGCAGAGTAAAGACAAATACGTACGCATTGGAAACTCTTTACGAGAAGAAATAACGCATCGTACAAAATTAGCTTGTATCTCCAAAACTACACGTTGTATCTCGAAAAGAATTGTTGTGGCGTGTACGTCTTAACATGTAGCATCTAAAGAGAACCAAAAGGAGAATTTTCTTTCGTCAAAATTTTTCAGAAAATCACGTTTTAAGGAAATCCCGCATCGTGCGAAATTATCTTGTTTTTCCTAAACAACACGTTGTAAGTCGAAAAGCTTTCATGTTGCGTGTATGTCTAAGTGTGTAGCCTCAAAAGAGAAGGCACAGGACAGTTTTCTCTCGAAAGGATATGTAAGAATACCACTTCATAAGGAAATACAGTTTTGCAGAGTAAAGACATATACGTACGCATTGGAAACTCTTTACGAGAAGAAATAACGCATCGTACAAAATTAGCTTGTATCTCCAAAACTACACGTTGTATCTCGAAAAGAATTGTTGTGGCGTGTACGTCTTAACATGTAGCATCTAAAGAGAACCAAAAGGAGAATTTTCTTTCGTCAAAATTTTTCAGAAAATCACGTTTTAAGGAAATCCCGCATCGTGCGAAATTATCTTGTTTTTCCTAAACAACACGTTGTAAGTCGAAAAGCTTTCATGTTGCGTGTATGTCTAAGTGTGTAGCCTCAAAAGAGAAGGCACAGGACAGTTTTCTCTCGAAAGGATATGTAAGAATACCACTTCATAAGGAAATACAGTTTTGCAGAGTAAAGACATATACGTACGCATTGGAAACTCTTTACGAGAAGAAATAACGCATCGTACAAAATTAGCTTGTATCTCCAAAACTACACGTTGTATCTTGAAAAGAATGGTTGTGGCGTGTACGTCTTAACATGTAGCATCTAAAGAGAACCAAAAGGAGAATTTTCTTTCGTCAAAATTTTTCAGAAAATCACGTTTTAAGGAAATCCCGCATCGTGCGAAATTATCTTGTTTTTCCTAAACAGCACGTTGTAAGTCGAAAAGCTTTCATGTTGCGTGTATGTCTAAGTGTGTAGCCTCAAAAGAGAAGGCACAGGACAGTTTTCTCTCGAAAGGATATGTAAGAATACCACTTCATAAGGAAATACAGTTTTGCAGAGTAAAGACATATACGTACGCATTGGAAACTCTTTACGAGAAGAAATAACGCATCGTACAAAATTAGCTTGTATCTCCAAAACTACACGTTGTATCTCGAAAAGAATGGTTGTGGCGTGTACATCTTAACATGTAGCATCTAAAGAGAACCAAAAGGAGAATTTTCTTTCGTCAAAATTTTTCAGAAAATCACGTTTTAAGGAAATCCCGCATCGTGCGAAATTATCTTGTTTTTCCTAAACAACACGTTGTAAGTCGAAAAGCTTTCATGTTGCGTGTATGTCTAAGTGTGTAGCCTCAAAAGAGAAGGCACAGGACAGTTTTCTCTCGAAAGGATATGTAAGAATACCACTTCATAAGGAAATACAGTTTTGCAGAGTAAAGACATATACGTACGCATTGGAAACTCTTTACGAGAAGAAATAACGCATCGTACAAAATTAGCTTGTATCTCCAAAACTACACGTTGTATCTCGAAAAGAATTGTTGTGGCGTGTACGTCTTAACATGTAGCATCTAAAGAGAACCAAAAGGAGAATTTTCTTTCGTCAAAATTTTTCAGAAAATCACGTTTTAAGGAAATCCCGCATCGTGCGAAATTATCTTGTTTTTCCTAAACAACACGTTGTAAGTCGAAAAGCTTTCATGTTGCGTGTATGTCTAAGTGTGTAGCCTCAAAAGAGAAGGCACAGGACAGTTTTCTCTCGAAAGGATATGTAAGAATACCACTTCATAAGGAAATACAGTTTTGCAGAGTAAAGACATATACGTACGCATTGGAAACTCTTTACGAGAAGAAATAACGCATCGTACAAAATTAGCTTGTATCTCCAAAACTACACGTTGTATCTCGAAAAGAATTGTTGTGGCGTGTACGTCTTAACATGTAGCATCTAAAGAGAACCAAAAGGAGAATTTTCTTTCGTCAAAATTTTTCAGAAAATCACGTTTTAAGGAAATCCCGCATCGTGCGAAATTATCTTGTTTTTCCTAAACAACACGTTGTAAGTCGAAAAGCTTTCATGTTGCGTGTATGTCTAAGTGTGTAGCCTCAAAAGAGAAGGCACAGGACAGTTTTCTCTCGAAAGGATATGTAAGAATACCACTTCATAAGGAAATACAGTTTTGCAGAGTAAAGACATATACGTACGCATTGGAAACTCTTTACGAGAAGAAATAACGCATCGTACAAAATTAGCTTGTATCTCCAAAACTACACGTTGTATCTCGAAAAGAATGGTTGTGGCGTGTACGTCTTAACATGTAGCATCTAAAGAGAACCAAAAGGAGAATTTTCTTTCGTCAAAATTTTTCAGAAAATCACGTTTTAAGGAAATCCCGCATCGTGCGAAATTATCTTGTTTTTCCTAAACAGCACGTTGTAAGTCGAAAAGCTTTCATGTTGCGTGTATGTCTAAGTGTGTAGCCTCAAAAGAGAAGGCACAGGACAGTTTTCTCTCGAAAGGATATGTAAGAATACCACTTCATAAGGAAATACAGTTTTGCAGAGTAAAGACATATACGTACGCTTTGGAAACTCTTTACGAGAAGAAATAACGCATCGTACAAAATTAGCTTGTATCTCCAAAACTACACGTTGTATCTCGAAAAGAATTGTTGTGGCGTGTACGTCTTAACATGTAGCATCTAAAGAGAACGAAAAGGAGAATTTTCTTTCGTCAAAATTTTTCAGAAAATCACGTTTTAAGGAAATCCCGCATCGTGCGAAATTATCTTGTTTTTCCTAAACAGCACGTTGTAAGTCGAAAAGCTTTCATGTTGCGTGTATGTCTAAGTGTGTAGCCTCAAAAGAAAAGGCACAGGACAGTTTTCTCTCGAAAGAATATGTAAGAATACCACTTCATAAGGAAATACAGTTTTGCAGAGTAAAGACATATACGTACGCATTGGAAACTCTTTACGAGAAGAAATAACGCATCGTACAAAATTAGCTTGTATCTCCAAAACTACACGTTTTATCTCGAAAAGAATTGTTGTGGCGTGTACGTCTTAACATGTAGCATCTAAAGAGAACCAAAAGGAGAATTTTCTTTCGTCAAAATTTTTCAGAAAATCACGTTTTAAGGAAATCCTGCATCGTTCGAAATTATCTTGTTTTTCCTAAACAACACGTTGTAAGTCGAAAAGCTTTCATGTTGCGTGTATGTCTAAGTGTGTAGCCTCAAAAGAGAAGGCACAGGACAGTTTTCTCTCGAAAGGATATGTAAGAATACCACTTCATAAGGAAATAGAGTTTTGCAGAGTAAAGACATATACGTACGCATTGGAAACTCTTTACGAGAAGAAATAACGCATCGTACAAAATTAGCTTGTATCTCCAAAACTACACGTTGTATCTCGAAAAGAATTGTTGTGGCGTGTACGTCTTAACATGTAGCATCTAAAGAGAACCAAAAGGAGAATTTTCTTTCGTCAAAATTTTTCAGAAAATCACGTTTTAAGGAAATCCCGCATCGTGCGAAATTATCTTGTTTTTCCTAAACAACACGTTGTAAGTCGAAAAGCTTTCATGTTGCGTGTATGTCTAAGTGTGTAGCCTCAAAAGAGAAGGCACAGGATAGTTTTCTCTCGAAAGGATATGTAAGAATACCACTTCATAAGGAAATACAGTTTTGCAGAGTAAAGACATATACGTACGCATTGGAAACTCTTTACGAGAAGAAATAACGCATCGTACAAAATTAGCTTGTATCTCCAAAACTACACGTTGTATCTCGAAAAGAATTGTTGTGGCGTGTACGTCTTAACATGTAGCATCTAAAGATAACCAAAAGGAGAATTTTCTTTCGTCAAAATTTTTCAGAAAATCACGTTTTAAGGAAATCCCGCATCGTGCGAAATTATCTTGTTTTTCCTAAACAACACGTTGTAAGTCGAAAAGCTTTCATGTAGCGTGTATGTCTAAGTGTGTAGCCTCAAAAGAGAAGGCACAGGACAGTTTTCTCTCGAAAGGATATGTAAGAATACCACTTCATAAGGAAATACAGTTTTGCAGAGTAAAGACATATACGTACGCATTGGAAACTCTTTACGAGAAGAAATAACGCATCGTACAAAATTAGCTTGTATCTCCAAAACTACACGTTGTATCTCGAAAAGAATTGTTGTGGCGTGTACGTCTTAACATGTAGCATCTAAAGAGAACCAAAAGGAGAATTTTCTTTCGTCAAAATTTTTCAGAAAATCACGTTTTAAGGAAATCCCGCATCGTGCGAAATTATCTTGTTTTTCCTAAACAACACGTTGTAAGTCGAAAAGCTTTCATGTTGCGTGTATGTCTAAGTGTGTAGCCTCAAAAGAGAAGGCACAGGACAGTTTTCTCTCGAAAGGATATGTAAGAATACCACTTCATAAGGAAATACAGTTTTGCAGAGTAAACACATATACGTACGCATTGGAAACTCTTTACGAGAAGAAATAACGCATCGTACAAAATTAGCTTGTATCTCCAAAACTACACGTTGTATCTCGAAAAGAATTGTTGTGGCGTGTACGTCTTAACATGTAGCATCTAAAGAGAACCAAAAGGAGAATTTTCTTTCGTCAAAATTTTTCAGAAAATCACGTTTTAAGGAAATCCCGCATCGTGCGAAATTATCTTGTTTTTCCTAAACAACACGTTGTAAGTCGAAAAGCTTTCATGTTGCGTGTATGTCTAAGTGTGTAGCCTCAAAAGAGAAGGCACAGGACAGTTTTCTCTCGAAAGGATATGTAAGAATACCACTTCATAAGGAAATACAGTTTTGCAGAGTAAAGACATATACGTACGCATTGGAAACTCTTTACGAGAAGAAATAACGCATCGTACAAAATTAGCTTGTATCTCCAAAACTACACGTTGTATCTCGAAAAGAATGGTTGTGGCGTGTACGTCTTAACATGTAGCATCTAAAGAGAACCAAAAGGAGAATTTTCTTTCGTCAAAATTTTTCAGAAAATCACGTTTTAAGGAAATCCCGCATCGTGCGAAATTATCTTGTTTTTCCTAAACAGCACGTTGTAAGTCGAAAAGCTTTCATGTTGCGTGTATGTCTAAGTGTGTAGCCTCAAAAGAGAAGGCACAGGACAGTTTTCTCTCGAAAGGATATGTAAGAATACCACTTCATAAGGAAATACAGTTTTGCAGAGTAAAGACATATACGTACGCATTGGAAACTCTTTACGAGAAGAAATAACGCATCGTACAAAATTAGCTTGTATCTCCAAAACTACACGTTGTATCTCGAAAAGAATTGTTGTGGCGTGTACGTCTTAACATGTAGCATCTAAAGAGAACCAAAAGGAGAATTTTCTTTCGTCAAAATTTTTCAGAAAATCACGTTTTAAGGAAATCCCGCATCGTGCGAAATTATCTTGTTTTTCCTAAACAACACGTTGTAAGTCGAAAAGCTTTCATGTTGCGTGTATGTCTAAGTGTGTAGCCTCAAAAGAGAAGGCACAGGACAGTTTTCTCTCGAAAGGATATGTAAGAATACCACTTCATAAGGAAATACAGTTTTGCAGAGTAAAGACATATACGTACGCATTGGAAACTCTTTACGAGAAGAAATAACGCATCGTACAAAATTAGCTTGTATCTCCAAAACTACACGTTGTATCTCGAAAAGAATTGTTGTGGCGTGTACGTCTTAACATGTAGCATCTAAAGAGAACCAAAAGGAGAATTTTCTTTCGTCAAAATTTTTCAGAAAATCACGTTTTAAGGAAATCCCGCATCGTGCGAAATTATCTTGTTTTTCCTAAACAACACGTTGTAAGTCGAAAAGCTTTCATTTTGCGTGTATGTCTAAGTGTGTAGCCTCAAAAGAGAAGGCACAGGACAGTTTTCTCTCGAAAGGATATGTAAGAATACCACTTCATAAGGAAATACAGTTTTGCAGAGTAAAGACATATACGTACGCTTTGGAAACTCTTTACGAGAAGAAATAACGCATCGTACAAAATTAGCTTGTATCTCCAAAACTACACGTTGTATCTCGAAAAGAATTGTTGTGGCGTGTACGTCTTAACATGTAGCATCTAAAGAGAACCAAAAGGAGAATTTTCTTTCGTCAAAATTTTTCAGAAAATCACGTTTTAAGGAAATCCCGCATCGTGCGAAATTATCTTGTTTTTCCTAAACAGCACGTTGTAAGTCGAAAAGCTTTCATGTTGCGTGTATGTCTAAGTGTGTAGCCTCAAAAGAAAAGGCACAGGACAGTTTTCTCTCGAAAGAATATGTAAGAATACCACTTCATAAGGAAATACAGTTTTGCAGAGTAAAGACATATACGTACGCATTGGAAACTCTTTACGAGAAGAAATAACGCATCGTACAAAATTAGCTTGTATCTCCAAAACTACACGTTTTATCTCGAAAAGAATTGTTGTGGCGTGTACGTCTTAACATGTAGCATCTAAAGAGAACCAAAAGGAGAATTTTCTTTCGTCAAAATTTTTCAGAAAATCACGTTTTAAGGAAATCCTGCATCGTTCGAAATTATCTTGTTTTTCCTAAACAACACGTTGTAAGTCGAAAAGCTTTCATGTTGCGTGTATGTCTAAGTGTGTAGCCTCAAAAGAGAAGGCACAGGACAGTTTTCTCTCGAAAGGATATGTAAGAATACCACTTCATAAGGAAATAGAGTTTTGCAGAGTAAAGACATATACGTACGCATTGGAAACTCTTTACGAGAAGAAATAACGCATCGTACAAAATTAGCTTGTATCTCCAAAACTACACGTTGTATCTCGAAAAGAATTGTTGTGGCGTGTACGTCTTAACATGTAGCATCTAAAGAGAACCAAAAGGAGAATTTTCTTTCGTCAAAATTTTTCAGAAAATCACGTTTTAAGGAAATCCCGCATCGTGCGAAATTATCTTGTTTTTCCTAAACAACACGTTGTAAGTCGAAAAGCTTTCATGTTGCGTGTATGTCTAAGTGTGTAGCCTCAAAAGAGAAGGCACAGGATAGTTTTCTCTCGAAAGGATATGTAAGAATACCACTTCATAAGGAAATACAGTTTTGCAGAGTAAAGACATATACGTACGCATTGGAAACTCTTTACGAGAAGAAATAACGCATCGTACAAAATTAGCTTGTATCTCCAAAACTACACGTTGTATCTCGAAAAGAATTGTTGTGGCGTGTACGTCTTAACATGTAGCATCTAAAGATAACCAAAAGGAGAATTTTCTTTCGTCAAAATTTTTCAGAAAATCACGTTTTAAGGAAATCCCGCATCGTGCGAAATTATCTTGTTTTTCCTAAACAACACGTTGTAAGTCGAAAAGCTTTCATGTTGCGTGTATGTCTAAGTGTGTAGCCTCAAAAGAGAAGGCACAGGACAGTTTTCTCTCGAAAGGATATGTAAGAATACCACTTCATAAGGAAATACAGTTTTGCAGAGTAAAGACATATACGTACGCATTGGAAACTCTTTACGAGAAGAAATAACGCATCGTACAAAATTAGCTTGTATCTCCAAAACTACACGTTGTATCTCGAAAAGAATTGTTGTGGCGTGTACGTCTTAACATGTAGCATCTAAAGAGAACCAAAAGGAGAATTTTCTTTCGTCAAAATTTTTCAGAAAATCACGTTTTAAGGAAATCCCGCATCGTGCGAAATTATCTTGTTTTTCCTAAACAGCACGTTGTAAGTCGAAAAGCTTTCATGTTGCGTGTATGTCTAAGTGTGTAGCCTCAAAAGAGAAGGCACAGGACAGTTTTCTCTCGAAAGGATATGTAAGAATACCACTTCATAAGGAAATACAGTTTTGCAGAGTAAAGACATATACGTACGCATTGGAAACTCTTTACGAGAAGAAATAACGCATCGTACAAAATTAGTTTGTATCTCCTAAACTACACGTTGCATCTCGAAAAGAATTGTTGTGGCGTGTACGTCTTAACATGTAGCATCTAAAGATAACCAAAAGGAGAATTTTCTTTCGTCAAAATTTTTCAGAAAATCACGTTTTAAGGAAATCCCGCATCGTGCGAAATTATCTTGTTTTTCCTGAACAACACGTTGTAAGTCGAAAAGCTTTCATGTTGCGTGTATGTCTAAGTGTGTAGCCTCAAAAGAGAAGGCACAGGACAGTTTTCTCTCGAAAGGATATGTAAGAATACCACTTCATAAGGAAATAGAGTTTTGCAGAGTAAAGACATATACGTACGCATTGGAAACGCTTTACGAGAAGAAATAACGCATAGTACAAAATTAGCTTGTATCTCCAAAACTACACGTTGTATCTCGAAAAGAATGGTTGTGGCGTGTACGTCTTAACATGTAGCATCTAAAGAGAACCAAAAGGAGAATTTTCTTTCGTCAAAATTTTTCAGAAAATCACGTTTTAAGAAAATCCCGCATCGTGCGAAATTATCTTCTTTTTCCTAAACAACACGTTGTAAGTCGAAAAGCTTTCATGTTGCGTGTATGTCTAAGTGTGTAGCCTCAAAAGAGAAGGCACAGGACAGTTTTCTCTCGAAAGGATATGTAAGAATACCACTTCATAAGGAAATACAGTTTTGCAGAGTAAAGACATATACGTACGCATTGGAAACTCTTTACGAGAAGAAATAACGCATCGTACAAAATTAGCTTGTATGTCCAAAACTACACGTTGTATCTCGAAAAGAATTGTTGTGGCGTGTACGTCTTAACATGTAGCATCTAAAGAGAACCAAAAGGAGAATTTTCTTTCGTCAAAATTTTTCAGAAAATCACGTTTTAAGGAAATCCCGCATCGTGCGAAATTATCTTGTTTTTCCTAAACAACACGTTGTAAGTCGAAAAGCTTTCATGTTGCGTGTATGTCTAAGTGTGTAGCCTCAAAAGAGAAGGCACAGGACAGTTTTCTCTCGAAAGGATATGTAAGAATACCACTTCATAAGGAAATACAGTTTTGCAGAGTAAAGACATATACGTACACATTGGAAACTCTTTAGGAGAAGAAATAACGCATCGTACAAAATTAGCTTGTATCTCCAAAACTACACGTTGTATCTCGAAAAGAATTGTTGTGGCGTGTACGTCTTAACATGTAGCATCTATAGAGAACCAGAAGGAGAATTTTCTTTCGTCAAAATTTTTCAGAAAATCACGTTTTAAGGAAATCCCGCATCGTGCGAAATTATCTTGTTTTTCCTGAACAACACGTTGTAAGTCGAAAAGCTTTCATGTTGCGTGTATGTCTAAGTGTGTAGCCTCAAAAGAGAAGGCACAGGACAGTTTTCTCTCGAAAGGATATGTAAGAATACCACTTCATAAGGAAATACAGTTTTGCAGAGTAAAGACATATACGTACGCATTGGAAACTCTTTACGAGAAGAAATAACGCATCGTACAAAATTAGCTTGTATCTCCAAAACTACACGTTGTATCTCGAAAAGAATTGTTGTGGCGTGTACGTCTTAACATGTAGCATCTAAAGAGAACCAAAAGGAGAATTTTCTTTCGTCAAAATTTTTCAGAAAATCACGTTTTAAGGAAATCCCGCATCGTGCGAAATTATCTTGTTTTTCCTAAACAACACGTTGTAAGTCGAAAAGCTTTCATGATGCGTGTATGTCTAAGTGTGTAGCCTCAAAAGAGAAGGCACAGGACAGTTTTCTCTCGAAAGGATATGTAAGAATACCACTTCATAAGGAAATACAGTTTTGCAGAGTAAAGACATATACGTACGCATTGGAAACTCTTTACGAGAAGAAATAACGCATCGTACAAAATTAGCTTGTATCTCCAAAACTACACGTTGTATCTCGAAAAGAATTGTTGTGGCGTGTACGTCTTAACATGTAGCATCTAAAGAGAACCAAAAGGAGAATTTTCTTTCGTCAAAATTTTTCAGAAAATCACGTTTTAAGGAAATCCCGCATCGTGCGAAATTATCTTGTTTTTCCTAAACAACACGTTGTAAGTCGAAAAGCTTTCATGTTGCGTGTATGTCTAAGTGTGTAGCCTCAAAAGAGAAGGCACAGGACAGTTTTCTCTCGAAAGGATATGTAAGAATACCACTTCATAAGGAAATACAGTTTTGCAGAGTAAAGACATATACGTACGCATTGGAAACTCTTTACGAGAAGAAATAACGCATCGTACAAAATTAGCTTGTATCTCCAAAACTACACGTTGTATCTCGAAAAGAATTGTTGTGGCGTGTACGTCTTAACATGTAGCATCTAAAGAGAACCAAAAGGAGAATTTTCTTTCGTCAAAATTTTTCAGAAAATCACGTTTTAAGGAAATCCCGCATCGTGCGAAATTATCTTGTTTTTCCTAAACAACACGTTGTAAGTCGAAAAGCTTTCATGTTGCGTGTATGTCTAAGTGTGTAGCCTCAAAAGAGAAGGCACAGGACAGTTTTCTCTCGAAAGGATATGTAAGAATACCACTTCATAAGGAAATACAGTTTTGCAGAGTAAAGACATATACGTACGCATTGGAAACTCTTTACGAGAAGAAATAACGCATAGTACAAAATTAGCTTGTATCTCCAAAACTACACGTTGTATCTCGAAAAGAATGGTTGTGGCGTGTACGTCTTAACATGTAGCATCTAAAGAGAACCAAAAGGAGAATTTTCTTTCGTCAAAATTTTTCAGAAAATCACGTTTTAAGGAAATCCCGCATCGTGCGAAATTATCTTGTTTTTCCTAAACAACACGTTGTAAGTCGAAAAGCTTTCATGTTGCGTGTATGTCTAAGTGTGTAGCCTCAAAAGAGAAGGCACAGGACAGTTTTCTCTCGAAAGGATATGTAAGAATACCACTTCATAAGGAAATACAGTTTTGCAGAGTAAAGACATATACGTACGCATTGGAAACTCTTTACGAGAAGAAATAACGCATAGTACAAAATTAGCTTGTATCTCCAAAACTACACGTTTTATCTCGAAAAGAATTCTTGTGGCGTGTACGTCTTAACATGTAGCATCTAAAGAGAACCAAAAGGAGAATTTTCTTTCGTCAAAATTTTTCAGAAAATCACGTTTTAAGGAAATCCCGCATCGTGCGAAATTATCTTGTTTTTCCTAAACAACACGTTGTAAGTCGAAAAGCTTTCATGTTGCGTGTATGTCTAAGTGTGTAGCCTCAAAAGAGAAGGCACAGGACAGTTTTCTCTCGAAAGGATATGTAAGAATACCACTTCATAAGGAAATACAGTTTTGCAGAGTAAAGACATATACGTACGCATTGGAAACTCTTTACGAGAAGAAATAACGCATCGTACAAAATTAGCTTGTATCTCCAAAACTACACGTTGTATCTCGAAAAGAATTGTTGTGGCGTGTACGTCTTAACATGTAGCATCTAAAGAGAACCAAAAGGAGAATTTTCTTTCGTCAAAATTTTTCAGAAAATCACGTTTTAAGGAAATCCCGCATCGTGCGAAATTATCTTGTTTTTCCTAAACAACACGTTGTAAGTCGAAAAGCTTTCATGTTGCGTGTATGTCTAAGTGTGTAGCCTCAAAAGAGAAGGCACAGGACAGTTTTCTCTCGAAAGGATATGTAAGAATACCACTTCATAAGGAAATACAGTTTTGCAGAGTAAAGACATATACGTACGCATTGGAAACTCTTTACGAGAAGAAATAACGCATCGTACAAAATTAGCTTGTATCTCCAAAACTACACGTTGTATCTCGAAAAGAATGGTTGTGGCGTGTACGTCTTAACATGTAGCATCTAAAGAGAACCAAAAGGAGAATTTTCTTTCGTCAAAATTTTTCAGAAAATCACGTTTTAAGGAAATCCCGCATCGTGCGAAATTATCTTGTTTTTCCTAAACAGCACGTTGTAAGTCGAAAAGCTTTCATGTTGCGTGTATGTCTAAGTGTGTAGCCTCAAAAGAGAAGGCACAGGACAGTTTTCTCTCGAAAGGATATGTAAGAATACCACTTCATAAGGAAATACAGTTTTGCAGAGTAAAGACATATACGTACGCATTGGAAACTCTTTACGAGAAGAAATAACGCATCGTACAAAATTAGCTTGTATCTCCAAAACTACACGTTGTATCTCGAAAAGAATTGTTGTGGCGTGTACGTCTTAACATGTAGCATCTAAAGAGAACCAAAAGGAGAATTTTCTTTCGTCAAAATTTTTCAGAAAATCACGTTTTAAGGAAATCCCGCATCGTGCGAAATTATCTTGTTTTTCCTAAACAACACGTTGTAAGTCGAAAAGCTTTCATGTTGCGTGTATGTCTAAGTGTGTAGCCTCAAAAGAGAAGGCACAGGACAGTTTTCTCTCGAAAGGATATGTAAGAATACCACTTCATAAGGAAATACAGTTTTGCAGAGTAAAGACATATACGTATGCATTGGAAACTCTTTACGAGAAGAAATAACGCATCGTACAAAATTAGCTTGTATCTCCAAAACTACACGTTGTATCTCGAAAAGAATTGTTGTGGCGTGTACGTCTTAACATGTAGCATCTAAAGAGAACCAAAAGGAGAATTTTCTTTCGTCAAAATTTTCAGAAAATCACGTTTTAAGGAAATCCCGCATCGTGCGAAATTATCTTGTTTTTCCTAAACAACACGTTGTAAGTCGAAAAGCTTTCATGTTGCGTGTATGTCTAAGTGTGTAGCCTCAAAAGAGAAGGCACAGGACAGTTTTCTCTCGAAAGGATATGTAAGAATACCACTTCATAAGGAAATACAGTTTTGCAGAGTAAAGACATATACGTACGCATTGGAAACTCTTTACGAGAAGAAATAACGCATCGTACAAAATTAGCTTGTATCTCCAAAACTACACGTTGTATCTCGAAAAGAATTGTTGTGGCGTGTACGTCTTAACATGTAGCATCTAAAGAGAACCAAAAGGAGAATTTTCTTTCGTCAAAATTTTTCAGAAAATCACGTTTTAAGGAAATCCCGCATCGTGCGAAATTATCTTGTTTTTCCTAAACAACACGTTGTAAGTCGAAAAGCTTTCATGTTGCGTGTATGTCTAAGTGTGTAGCCTCAAAAGAGAAGGCACAGGACAGTTTTCTCTCGAAAGGATATGTAAGAATACCACTTCATAAGGAAATACAGTTTTGCAGAGTAAAGACATATACGTACGCATTGGAAACTCTTTACAAGAAGAAATAACGCATCGTACAAAATTAGCTTGTATCTCCAAAACTACACGTTGTATCTCGAAAAGAATGGTTGTGGCGTGTACGTCTTAACATGTAGCATCTAAAGAGAACCAAAAGGAGAATTTTCTTTCGTCAAAATTTTTCAGAAAATCACGTTTTAAGGAAATCCCGCATCGTGCGAAATTATCTTGTTTTTCCTAAACAGCACGTTGTAAGTCGAAAAGCTTTCATGTTGCGTGTATGTCTAAGTGTGTAGCCTCAAAAGAGAAGGCACAGGACAGTTTTCTCTCGAAAGGATATGTAAGAATACCACTTCATAAGGAAATACAGTTTTGCAGAGTAAAGACATATACGTACGCATTGGAAACTCTTTACGAGAAGAAATAACGCATCGTACAAAATTAGCTTGTATCTCCAAAACTACACGTTGTATCTCGAAAAGAATTGTTGTGGCGTGTACGTCTTAACATGTAGCATCTAAAGAGAACCAAAAGGAGAATTTTCTTTCGTCAAAATTTTTCAGAAAATCACGTTTTAAGAAAATCCCGCATCGTGCGAAATTATCTTGTTTTTCCTAAACAACACGTTGTAAGTCGAAAAGCTTTCATGTTGCGTGTATGTCTAAGTGTGTAGCCTCAAAAGAGAAGGCACAGGACAGTTTTCTCTCGAAAGGATATGTAAGAATACCACTTCATAAGGAAATACAGTTTTGCAGAGTAAAGACATATACGTACGCATTGGAAACTCTTTACGAGAAGAAATAACGCATCGTACAAAATTAGCTTGTATCTCCAAAACTACACGTTGTATCTCGAAAAGAATTGTTGTGGCGTGTACGTCTTAACATGTAGCATCTAAAGAGAACCAAAAGGAGAATTTTCTTTCGTCAAAATTTTTCAGAAAATCACGTTTTAAGGAAATCCCGCATCGTGCGAAATTATCTTGTTTTTCCTAAACAACACGTTGTAAGTCGAAAAGCTTTCATGTTGCGTGTATGTCTAAGTGTGTAGCCTCAAAAGAGAAGGCACAGGACAGTTTTCTCTCGAAAGGATATGTAAGAATACCACTTCATAAGGAAATACAGTTTTGCAGAGTAAAGACATATACGTACGCTTTGGAAACTCTTTACGAGAAGAAATAACGCATCGTACAAAATTAGCTTGTATCTCCAAAACTACACGTTGTATCTCGAAAAGAATTGTTGTGGCGTGTACGTCTTAACATGTAGCATCTAAAGAGAACGAAAAGGAGAATTTTCTTTCGTCAAAATTTTTCAGAAAATCACGTTTTAAGGAAATCCCGCATCGTGCGAAATTATCTTGTTTTTCCTAAACAGCACGTTGTAAGTCGAAAAGCTTTCATGTTGCGTGTATGTCTAAGTGTGTAGCCTCAAAAGAGAAGGCACAGGACAGTTTTCTCTCGAAAGAATATGTAAGAATACCACTTCATAAGGAAATACAGTTTTGCAGAGTAAAGACATATACGTACGCATTGGAAACTCTTTACGAGAAGAAATAACGCATCGTACAAAATTAGCTTGTATCTCCAAAACTACACGTTTTATCTCGAAAAGAATTGTTGTGGCGTGTACGTCTTAACATGTAGCATCTAAAGAGAACCAAAAGGAGAATTTTCTTTCGTCAAAATTTTTCAGAAAATCACGTTTTAAGGAAATCCTGCATCGTTCGAAATTATCTTGTTTTTCCTAAACAACACGTTGTAAGTCGAAAAGCTTTCATGTTGCGTGTATGTCTAAGTGTGTAGCCTCAAAAGAGAAGGCACAGGACAGTTTTCTCTCGAAAGGATATGTAAGAATACCACTTCATAAGGAAATAGAGTTTTGCAGAGTAAAGACATATACGTACGCATTGGAAACTCTTTACGAGAAGAAATAACGCATCGTACAAAATTAGCTTGTATCTCCAAAACTACACGTTGTATCTCGAAAAGAATTGTTGTGGCGTGTACGTCTTAACATGTAGCATCTAAAGAGAACCAAAAGGAGAATTTTCTTTCGTCAAAATTTTTCAGAAAATCACGTTTTAAGGAAATCCCGCATCGTGCGAAATTATCTTGTTTTTCCTAAACAACACGTTGTAAGTCGAAAAGCTTTCATGTTGCGTGTATGTCTAAGTGTGTAGCCTCAAAAGAGAAGGCACAGGATAGTTTTCTCTCGAAAGGATATGTAAGAATACCACTTCATAAGGAAATACAGTTTTGCAGAGTAAAGACATATACGTACGCATTGGAAACTCTTTACGAGAAGAAATAACGCATCGTACAAAATTAGCTTGTATCTCCAAAACTACACGTTGTATCACGAAAAGAATTGTTGTGGCGTGTACGTCTTAACATGTAGCATCTAAAGATAACCAAAAGGAGAATTTTCTTTCGTCAAAATTTTTCAGAAAATCACGTTTTAAGGAAATCCCGCATCGTGCGAAATTATCTTGTTTTTCCTAAACAACACGTTGTAAGTCGAAAAGCTTTCATGTTGCGTGTATGTCTAAGTGTGTAGCCTCAAAAGAGAAGGCACAGGACAGTTTTCTCTCGAAAGGATATGTAAGAATACCACTTCATAAGGAAATACAGTTTTGCAGAGTAAAGACATATACGTACGCATTGGAAACTCTTTACGAGAAGAAATAACGCATCGTACAAAATTAGCTTGTATCTCCAAAACTACACGTTGTATCTCGAAAAGAATTGTTGTGGCGTGTACGTCTTAACATGTAGCATCTAAAGAGAACGAAAAGGAGAATTTTCTTTCGTCAAAATTTTTCAGAAAATCACGTTTTAAGGAAATCCCGCATCGTGCGAAATTATCTTGTTTTTCCTAAACAGCACGTTGTAAGTCGAAAAGCTTTCATGTTGCGTGTATGTCTAAGTGTGTAGCCTCAAAAGAGAAGGCACAGGACAGTTTTCTCTCGAAAGGATATGTAAGAATACCACTTCATAAGGAAATACAGTTTTGCAGAGTAAAGACATATACGTACGCATTGGAAACTCTTTACGAGAAGAAATAACGCATCGTACAAAATTAGTTTGTATCTCCTAAACTACACGTTGCATCTCGAAAAGAATTGTTGTGGCGTGTACGTCTTAACATGTAGCATCTAAAGATAACCAAAAGGAGAATTTTCTTTCGTCAAAATTTTTCAGAAAATCACGTTTTAAGGAAATCCCGCATCGTGCGAAATTATCTTGTTTTTCCTAAACAACACGTTGTAAGTCGAAAAGCTTTCATGTTGCGTGTATGTCTAAGTGTGTAGCCTCAAAAGAGAAGGCACAGGACAGTTTTCTCTCGAAAGGATATGTAAGAATACCACTTCATAAGGAAATAGAGTTTTGCAGAGTAAAGACATATACGTACGCATTGGAAACGCTTTACGAGAAGAAATAACGCATAGTACAAAATTAGCTTGTATCTCCAAAACTACACGTTGTATCTCGAAAAGAATTGTTGTGGCGTCTACGTCTTAACATGTAGCATCTAAAGAGAACCAAAAGGAGAATTTTCTTTCGTCAAAATTTTTCAGAAAATCACGTTTTAAGAAAATCCCGCATCGTGCGAAATTATCTTCTTTTTCCTAAACAACACGTTGTAAGTCGAAAAGCTTTCATGTTGCGTGTATGTCTAAGTGTGTAGCCTCAAAAGAGAAGGAACAGGACAGTTTTCTCTCGAAAGGATATGTAAGAATACCACTTCATAAGGAAATACAGTTTTGCAGAGTAAAGACATATACGTACGCATTGGAAACTCTTTACGAGAAGAAATAACGCATCGTACAAAATTAGCTTGTATCTCCAAAACTACACGTTGTATCTCGAAAAGAATTGTTGTGGCGTGTACGTCTTAACATGTAGCATCTAAAGAGAACCAAAAGGAGAATTTTCTTTCGTCAAAATTTTTCAGAAAATCACGTTTTAAGGAAATCCCGCATCGTGCGAAATTATCTTGTTTTTCCTAAACAACACGTTGTAAGTCGAAAAGCTTTCATGTTGCGTGTATGTCTAAGTGTGTCGCCTCAAAAGAGAAGGCACAGGACAGTTTTCTCTCGAAAGGATATGTAAGAATACCACTTCATAAGGAAATACAGTTTTGCAGAGTAAAGACATATACGTACACATTGGAAACTCTTTACGAGAAGAAATAACGCATCGTACAAAATTAGCTTGTATCTCCAAAACTACACGTTGTATCTCGAAAAGAATTGTTGTGGCGTGTACGTCTTAACATGTAGCATCTATAGAGAACCAGAAGGAGAATTTTCTTTCGTCAAAATTTTTCAGAAAATCACGTTTTAAGGAAATCCCGCATCGTGCGAAATTATCTTGTTTTTCCTGAACAACACGTTGTAAGTCGAAAAGCTTTCATGTTGCGTGTATGTCTAAGTGTGTAGCCTCAAAAGAGAAGGCACAGGACAGTTTTCTCTCGAAAGGATATGTAAGAATACCACTTCATAAGGAAATACAGTTTTGCAGAGTAAAGACATATACGTACGCATTGGAAACTCTTTACGAGAAGAAATAACGCATCGTACAAAATTAGCTTGTATCTCCAAAACTACACGTTGTATCTCGAAAAGAATTGTTGTGGCGTGTACGTCTTAACATGTAGCATCTAAAGAGAACCAAAAGGAGAATTTTCTTTCGTCAAAATTTTTCAGAAAATCACGTTTTAAGGAAATCCCGCATCGTGCGAAATTATCTTGTTTTTCCTTAACAACACGTTGTAAGTCGAAAAGCTTTCATGATGCGTGTATGTCTAAGTGTGTAGCCTCAAAAGAGAAGGCACAGGACAGTTTTCTCTCGAAAGGATATGTAAGAATACCACTTCATAAGGAAATACAGTTTTGCAGAGTAAAGACATATACGTACGCATTGGAAACTCTTTACGAGAAGAAATAACGCATCGTACAAAATTAGCTTGTATCTCCAAAACTACACGTTGTATCTCGAAAAGAATTGTTGTGGCGTGTACGTCTTAACATGTAGCATCTAAAGAGAACCAAAAGGAGAATTTTCTTTCGTCAAAATTTTTCAGAAAATCACGTTTTAAGGAAATCCCGCATCGTGCGAAATTATCTTGTTTTTCCTAAACAACACGTTGTAAGTCGAAAAGCTTTCATGTTGCGTGTATGTCTAAGTGTGTAGCCTCAAAAGAGAAGGCACAGGACAGTTTTCTCTCGAAAGGATATGTAAGAATACCACTTCATAAGGAAATACAGTTTTGCAGAGTAAAGACATATACGTACGCATTGGAAACTCTTTACGAGAAGAAATAACGCATCGTACAAAATTAGCTTGTATCTCCAAAACTACACGTTGTATCTCGAAAAGAATTGTTGTGGCGTGTACGTCTTAACATGTAGCATCTAAAGAGAACCAAAAGGAGAATTTTCTTTCGTCAAAATTTTTCAGAAAATCACGTTTTAAGGAAATCCCGCATCGTGCGAAATTATCTTGTTTTTCCTAAACAACACGTTGTAAGTCGAAAAGCTTTCATGTTGCGTGTATGTCTAAGTGTGTAGCCTCAAAAGAGAAGGCACAGGACAGTTTTCTCTCGAAAGGATATGTAAGAATACCACTTCATAAGGAAATACAGTTTTGCAGAGTAAAGACATATACGTACGCTTTGGAAACTCTTTACGAGAAGAAATAACGCATCGTACAAAATTAGCTTGTATCTCCAAAACTACACGTTGTATCTCGAAAAGAATTGTTGTGGCGTGTACGTCTTAACATGTAGCATCTAAAGAGAACGAAAAGGAGAATTTTCTTTCGTCAAAATTTTTCAGAAAATCACGTTTTAAGGAAATCCCGCATCGTGCGAAATTATCTTGTTTTTCCTAAACAGCACGTTGTAAGTCGAAAAGCTTTCATGTTGCGTGTATGTCTAAGTGTGTAGCCTCAAAAGAGAAGGCACAGGACAGTTTTCTCTCGAAAGAATATGTAAGAATACCACTTCATAAGGAAATACAGTTTTGCAGAGTAAAGACATATACGTACGCATTGGAAACTCTTTACGAGAAGAAATAACGCATCGTACAAAATTAGCTTGTATCTCCAAAACTACACGTTTTATCTCGAAAAGAATTGTTGTGGCGTGTACGTCTTAACATGTAGCATCTAAAGAGAACCAAAAGGAGAATTTTCTTTCGTCAAAATTTTTCAGAAAATCACGTTTTAAGGAAATCCTGCATCGTTCGAAATTATCTTGTTTTTCCTAAACAACACGTTGTAAGTCGAAAAGCTTTCATGTTGCGTGTATGTCTAAGTGTGTAGCCTCAAAAGAGAAGGCACAGGACAGTTTTCTCTCGAAAGGATATGTAAGAATACCACTTCATAAGGAAATAGAGTTTTGCAGAGTAAAGACATATACGTACGCATTGGAAACTCTTTACGAGAAGAAATAACGCATCGTACAAAATTAGCTTGTATCTCCAAAACTACACGTTGTATCTCGAAAAGAATTGTTGTGGCGTGTACGTCTTAACATGTAGCATCTAAAGAGAACCAAAAGGAGAATTTTCTTTCGTCAAAATTTTTCAGAAAATCACGTTTTAAGGAAATCCCGCATCGTGCGAAATTATCTTGTTTTTCCTAAACAACACGTTGTAAGTCGAAAAGCTTTCATGTTGCGTGTATGTCTAAGTGTGTAGCCTCAAAAGAGAAGGCACAGGATAGTTTTCTCTCGAAAGGATATGTAAGAATACCACTTCATAAGGAAATACAGTTTTGCAGAGTAAAGACATATACGTACGCATTGGAAACTCTTTACGAGAAGAAATAACGCATCGTACAAAATTAGCTTGTATCTCCAAAACTACACGTTGTATCTCGAAAAGAATTGTTGTGGCGTGTACGTCTTAACATGTAGCATCTAAAGATAACCAAAAGGAGAATTTTCTTTCGTCAAAATTTTTCAGAAAATCACGTTTTAAGGAAATCCCGCATCGTGCGAAATTATCTTGTTTTTCCTAAACAACACGTTGTAAGTCGAAAAGCTTTCATGTTGCGTGTATGTCTAAGTGTGTAGCCTCAAAAGAGAAGGCACAGGACAGTTTTCTCTCGAAAGGATATGTAAGAATACCACTTCATAAGGAAATACAGTTTTGCAGAGTAAAGACATATACGTACGCATTGGAAACTCTTTACGAGAAGAAATAACGCATCGTACAAAATTAGCTTGTATCTCCAAAACTACACGTTGTATCTCGAAAAGAATTGTTGTGGCGTGTACGTCTTAACATGTAGCATCTAAAGAGAACCAAAAGGAGAATTTTCTTTCGTCAAAATTTTTCAGAAAATCACGTTTTAAGGAAATCCCGCATCGTGCGAAATTATCTTGTTTTTCCTAAACAGCACGTTGTAAGTCGAAAAGCTTTCATGTTGCGTGTATGTCTAAGTGTGTAGCCTCAAAAGAGAAGGCACAGGACAGTTTTCTCTCGAAAGGATATGTAAGAATACCACTTCATAAGGAAATACAGTTTTGCAGAGTAAAGACATATACGTACGCATTGGAAACTCTTTACGAGAAGAAATAACGCATCGTACAAAATTAGTTTGTATCTCCTAAACTACACGTTGCATCTCGAAAAGAATTGTTGTGGCGTGTACGTCTTAACATGTAGCATCTAAAGATAACCAAAAGGAGAATTTTCTTTCGTCAAAATTTTTCAGAAAATCACGTTTTAAGGAAATCCCGCATCGTGCGAAATTATCTTGTTTTTCCTAAACAACACGTTGTAAGTCGAAAAGCTTTCATGTTGCGTGTATGTCTAAGTGTGTAGCCTCAAAAGAGAAGGCACAGGACAGTTTTCTCTCGAAAGGATATGTAAGAATACCACTTCATAAGGAAATAGAGTTTTGCAGAGTAAAGACATATACGTACGCATTGGAAACGCTTTACGAGAAGAAATAACGCATAGTACAAAATTAGCTTGTATCTCCAAAACTACACGTTGTATCTCGAAAAGAATTGTTGTGGCGTCTACGTCTTAACATGTAGCATCTAAAGAGAACCAAAAGGAGAATTTTCTTTCGTCAAAATTTTTCAGAAAATCACGTTTTAAGAAAATCCCGCATCGTGCGAAATTATCTTCTTTTTCCTAAACAACACGTTGTAAGTCGAAAAGCTTTCATGTTGCGTGTATGTCTAAGTGTGTAGCCTCAAAAGAGAAGGAACAGGACAGTTTTCTCTCGAAAGGATATGTAAGAATACCACTTCATAAGGAAATACAGTTTTGCAGAGTAAAGACATATACGTACGCATTGGAAACTCTTTACGAGAAGAAATAACGCATCGTACAAAATTAGCTTGTATCTCCAAAACTACACGTTGTATCTCGAAAAGAATTGTTGTGGCGTGTACGTCTTAACATGTAGCATCTAAAGAGAACCAAAAGGAGAATTTTCTTTCGTCAAAATTTTTCAGAAAATCACGTTTTAAGGAAATCCCGCATCGTGCGAAATTATCTTGTTTTTCCTAAACAACACGTTGTAAGTCGAAAAGCTTTCATGTTGCGTGTATGTCTAAGTGTGTCGCCTCAAAAGAGAAGGCACAGGACAGTTTTCTCTCGAAAGGATATGTAAGAATACCACTTCATAAGGAAATACAGTTTTGCAGAGTAAAGACATATACGTACACATTGGAAACTCTTTACGAGAAGAAATAACGCATCGTACAAAATTAGCTTGTATCTCCAAAACTACACGTTGTATCTCGAAAAGAATTGTTGTGGCGTGTACGTCTTAACATGTAGCATCTATAGAGAACCAGAAGGAGAATTTTCTTTCGTCAAAATTTTTCAGAAAATCACGTTTTAAGGAAATCCCGCATCGTGCGAAATTATCTTGTTTTTCCTGAACAACACGTTGTAAGTCGAAAAGCTTTCATGTTGCGTGTATGTCTAAGTGTGTAGCCTCAAAAGAGAAGGCACAGGACAGTTTTCTCTCGAAAGGATATGTAAGAATACCACTTCATAAGGAAATACAGTTTTGCAGAGTAAAGACATATACGTACGCATTGGAAACTCTTTACGAGAAGAAATAACGCATCGTACAAAATTAGCTTGTATCTCCAAAACTACACGTTGTATCTCGAAAAGAATTGTTGTGGCGTGTACGTCTTAACATGTAGCATCTAAAGAGAACCAAAAGGAGAATTTTCTTTCGTCAAAATTTTTCAGAAAATCACGTTTTAAGGAAATCCCGCATCGTGCGAAATTATCTTGTTTTTCCTTAACAACACGTTGTAAGTCGAAAAGCTTTCATGATGCGTGTATGTCTAAGTGTGTAGCCTCAAAAGAGAAGGCACAGGACAGTTTTCTCTCGAAAGGATATGTAAGAATACCACTTCATAAGGAAATACAGTTTTGCAGAGTAAAGACATATACGTACGCATTGGAAACTCTTTACGAGAAGAAATAACGCATCGTACAAAATTAGCTTGTATCTCCAAAACTACACGTTGTATCTCGAAAAGAATTGTTGTGGCGTGTACGTCTTAACATGTAGCATCTAAAGAGAACCAAAAGGAGAATTTTCTTTCGTCAAAATTTTTCAGAAAATCACGTTTTAAGGAAATCCCGCATCGTGCGAAATTATCTTGTTTTTCCTAAACAACACGTTGTAAGTCGAAAAGCTTTCATGTTGCGTGTATGTCTAAGTGTGTAGCCTCAAAAGAGAAGGCACAGGACAGTTTTCTCTCGAAAGGATATGTAAGAATACCACTTCATAAGGAAATACAGTTTTGCAGAGTAAAGACATATACGTACGCATTGGAAACTCTTTACGAGAAGAAATAACGCATCGTACAAAATTAGCTTGTATCTCCAAAACTACACGTTGTATCTCGAAAAGAATTGTTGTGGCGTGTACGTCTTAACATGTAGCATCTAAAGAGAACCAAAAGGAGAATTTTCTTTCGTCAAAATTTTTCAGAAAATCACGTTTTAAGGAAATCCCGCATCGTGCGAAATTATCTTGTTTTTCCTAAACAACATGTTGTAAGTCGAAAAGCTTTCATGTTGCGTGTATGTCTAAGTGTGTAGCCTCAAAAGAGAAGGCACAGGACAGTTTTCTCTCGAAAGGATATGTAAGAATACCACTTCATAAGGAAATACAGTTTTGCAGAGTAAAGACATATACGTACGCATTGGAAACTCTTTACGAGAAGAAATAACGCATAGTACAAAATTAGCTTGTATCTCCAAAACTACACGTTGTATCTCGAAAAGAATGGTTGTGGCGTGTACGTCTTAACATGTAGCATCTAAAGAGAACCAAAAGGAGAATTTTCTTTCGTCAAAATTTTTCAGAAAATCACGTTTTAAGGAAATCCCGCATCGTGCGAAATTATCTTGTTTTTCCTAAACAACACGTTGTAAGTCGAAAAGCTTTCATGTTGCGTGTATGTCTAAGTGTGTAGCCTCAAAAGAGAAGGCACAGGACAGTTTTCTCTCGAAAGGATATGTAAGAATACCACTTCATAAGGAAATACAGTTTTGCAGAGTAAAGACATATACGTACGCATTGGAAACTCTTTACGAGAAGAAATAACGCATAGTACAAAATTAGCTTGTATCTCCAAAACTACACGTTTTATCTCGAAAAGAATTCTTGTGGCGTGTACGTCTTAACATGTAGCATCTAAAGAGAACCAAAAGGAGAATTTTCTTTCGTCAAAATTTTTCAGAAAATCACGTTTTAAGGAAATCCCGCATCGTGCGAAATTATCTTGTTTTTCCTAAACAACACGTTGTAAGTCGAAAAGCTTTCATGTTGCGTGTATGTCTAAGTGTGTAGCCTCAAAAGAGAAGGCACAGGACAGTTTTCTCTCGAAAGGATATGTAAGAATACCACTTCATAAGGAAATAGAGTTTTGCAGAGTAAAGACATATACGTACGCATTGGAAACTCTTTACGAGAAGAAATAACGCATCGTACAAAATTAGCTTGTATCTCCAAAACTACACGTTGTATCTCGAAAAGAATTGTTGTGGCGTGTACGTCTTAACATGTAGCATCTAAAGAGAACCAAAAGGAGAATTTTCTTTCGTCAAAATTTTTCAGAAAATCACGTTTTAAGGAAATCCCGCATCGTGCGAAATTATCTTGTTTTTCCTAAACAACACGTTGTAAGTCGAAAAGCTTTCATGTTGCGTGTATGTCTAAGTGTGTAGCCTCAAAAGAGAAGGCACAGGACAGTTTTCTCTCGAAAGGATATGTAAGAATACCACTTCATAAGGAAATACAGTTTTGCAGAGTAAAGACATATACGTACGCATTGGAAACTCTTTACGAGAAGAAATAAAGCATCGTACAAAATTAGCTTGTATCTCCAAAACTACACGTTGTATCTCGAAAAGAATTGTTGTGGCGTGTACGTCTTAACATGTAGCATCTAAAGAGAACCAAAAGGAGAATTTTCTTTCGTCAAAATTTTTCAGAAAATCACGTTTTAAGGAAATCCCGCATCGTGCGAAATTATCTTGTTTTTCCTAAACAACACGTTGTAAGTCGAAAAGCTTTCATGTTGCGTGTATGTCTAAGTGTGTAGCCTCAAAAGAGAAGGCACAGGACAGTTTTCTCTCGAAAGGATATGTAAGAATACCACTTCATAAGGAAATACAGTTTTGCAGAGTAAAGACATATACGTACGCATTGGAAACTCTTTACGAGAAGAAATAACGCATCGTACAAAATTAGCTTGTATCTCCAAAACTACACGTTGTATCTCGAAAAGAATTGTTGTGGCGTGTACGTCTTAACATGTAGCATCTAAAGAGAACCAAAAGGAGAATTTTCTTTCGTCAAAATTTTTCAGAAAATCACGTTTTAAGGAAATCCCGCATCGTGCGAAATTATCTTGTTTTTCCTAAACAACACGTTGTAAGTCGAAAAGCTTTCATGTTGCGTGTATGGCTAAGTGTGTAGCCTCAAAAGAGAAGGCACAGGACAGTTTTCTCTCGAAAGGATATGTAAGAATACCACTTCATAAGGAAATACAGTTTTGCAGAGTAAAGACATATACGTACGCATTGGAAACTCTTTACGAGAAGAAATAACGCATCGTACAAAATTAGCTTGTATCTCCAAAACTACACGTTGTATCTCGAAAAGAATTGTTGTGGCGTGTACGTCTTAACATGTAGCATCTAAAGAGAACCAAAAGGAGAATTTTCTTTCGTCAAAATTTTTCAGAAAATCACGTTTTAAGGAAATCCCGCATCGTGCAAAATTATCTTGTTTTTCCTAAACAACACGTTGTAAGTCGAAAAGCTTTCATGTTGCGTGTATGTCTAAGTGTGTAGCCTCAAAAGAGAAGGCACAGGACAGTTTTCTCTCGAAAGGATATGTAAGAATACCACTTCATAAGGAAATACAGTTTTGCAGAGTAAAGACATATACGTACGCATTGGAAACTCTTTACGAGAAGAAATAACGCATCGTACAAAATTAGCTTGTATCTCCAAAACTACACGTTGTATCTCGAAAAGAATTGTTGTGGCGTGTACGTCTTAACATGTAGCATCTAAAGAGAACCAAAAGGAGAATTTTCTTTCGTCAAAATTTTTCAGAAAATCACGTTTTAAGGAAATCCCGCATCGTGCGAAATTATCTTGTTTTTCCTAAACAACACGTTGTAAGTCGAAAAGCTTTCATGTTGCGTGTATGTCTAAGTGTGTCGCCTCAAAAGAGAAGGCACAGGACAGTTTTCTCTCGAAAGGATATGTAAGAATACCACTTCATAAGGAAATACAGTTTTGCAGAGTAAAGACATATACGTACACATTGGAAACTCTTTACGAGAAGAAATAACGCATCGTACAAAATTAGCTTGTATCTCCAAAACTACACGTTGTATCTCGAAAAGAATTGTTGTGGCGTGTACGTCTTAACATGTAGCATCTATAGAGAACCAGAAGGAGAATTTTCTTTCGTCAAAATTTTTCAGAAAATCACGTTTTAAGGAAATCCCGCATCGTGCGAAATTATCTTGTTTTTCCTGAACAACACGTTGTAAGTCGAAAAGCTTTCATGTTGCGTGTATGTCTAAGTGTGTAGCCTCAAAAGAGAAGGCACAGGACAGTTTTCTCTCGAAAGGATATGTAAGAATACCACTTCATAAGGAAATACAGTTTTGCAGAGTAAAGACATATACGTACGCATTGGAAACTCTTTACGAGAAGAAATAACGCATCGTACAAAATTAGCTTGTATCTCCAAAACTACACGTTGTATCTCGAAAAGAATTATTGTGGCGTGTACGTCTTAACATGTAGCATCTAAAGAGAACCAAAAGGAGAATTTTCTTTCGTCAAAATTTTTCAGAAAATCACGTTTTAAGGAAATCCCGCATCGTGCGAAATTATCTTGTTTTTCCTTAACAACACGTTGTAAGTCGAAAAGCTTTCATGATGCGTGTATGTCTAAGTGTGTAGCCTCAAAAGAGAAGGCACAGGACAGTTTTCTCTCGAAAGGATATGTAAGAATACCACTTCATAAGGAAATACAGTTTTGCAGAGTAAAGACATATACGTACGCATTGGAAACTCTTTACGAGAAGAAATAACGCATCGTACAAAATTAGCTTGTATCTCCAAAACTACACGTTGTATCTCGAAAAGAATTGTTGTGGCGTGTACGTCTTAACATGTAGCATCTAAAGAGAACCAAAAGGAGAATTTTCTTTCGTCAAAATTTTTCAGAAAATCACGTTTTAAGGAAATCCCGCATCGTGCGAAATTATCTTGTTTTTCCTAAACAACACGTTGTAAGTCGAAAAGCTTTCATGTTGCGTGTATGTCTAAGTGTGTAGCCTCAAAAGAGAAGGCACAGGACAGTTTTCTCTCGAAAGGATATGTAAGAATACCACTTCATAAGGAAATACAGTTTTGCAGAGTAAAGACATATACGTACGCATTGGAAACTCTTTACGAGAAGAAATAACGCATCGTGCAAAATTAGCTTGTATCTCCAAAACTACACGTTGTATCTCGAAAAGAATTGTTGTGGCGTGTACGTCTTAACATGTAGCATCTAAAGAGAACCAAAAGGAGAATTTTCTTTCGTCAAAATTTTTCAGAAAATCACGTTTTAAGGAAATCCCGCATCGTGCGAAATTATCTTGTTTTTCCTGAACAACACGTTGTAAGTCGAAAAGCTTTCATGTTGCGTGTATGTCTAAGTGTGTAGCCTCAAAAGAGAAGGCACAGGACAGTTTTCTCTCGAAAGGATATGTAAGAATACCACTTCATAAGGAAATACAGTTTTGCAGAGTAAAGACATATACGTACGCATTGGAAACTCTTTACGAGAAGAAATAACGCATCGTACAAAATTAGCTTGTATCTCCAAAACTACACGTTGTATCTCGAAAAGAATTGTTGTGGCGTGTACGTCTTAACATGTAGCATCTAAAGAGAACCAAAAGGAGAATTTTCTTTCGTCAAAATTTTTCAGAAAATCACGTTTTAAGGAAATCCCGCATCGTGCGAAATTATCTTGTTTTTCCTTAACAACACGTTGTAAGTCGAAAAGCTTTCATGATGCGTGTATGTCTAAGTGTGTAGCCTCAAAAGAGAAGGCACAGGACAGTTTTCTCTCGAAAGGATATGTAAGAATACCACTTCATAAGGAAATACAGTTTTGCAGAGTAAAGACATATACGTACGCATTGGAAACTCTTTACGAGAAGAAATAACGCATCGTACAAAATTAGCTTGTATCTCCAAAACTACACGTTGTATCTCGAAAAGAATTGTTGTGGCGTGTACGTCTTAACATGTAGCATCTAAAGAGAACCAAAAGGAGAATTTTCTTTCGTCAAAATTTTTCAGAAAATCACGTTTTAAGGAAATCCCGCATCGTGCGAAATTATCTTGTTTTTCCTAAACAACACGTTGTAAGTCGAAAAGCTTTCATGTTGCGTGTATGTCTAAGTGTGTAGCCTCAAAAGAGAAGGCACAGGACAGTTTTCTCTCGAAAGGATATGTAAGAATACCACTTCATAAGGAAATACAGTTTTGCAGAGTAAAGACATATACGTACGCATTGGAAACTCTTTACGAGAAGAAATAACGCATCGTACAAAATTAGCTTGTATCTCCAAAACTACACGTTGTATCTCGAAAAGAATTGTTGTGGCGTGTACGTCTTAACATGTAGCATCTAAAGAGAACCAAAAGGAGAATTTTCTTTCGTCAAAATTTTTCAGAAAATCACGTTTTAAGGAAATCCCGCATCGTGCGAAATTATCTTGTTTTTCCTAAACAACACGTTGTAAGTCGAAAAGCTTTCATGTTGCGTGTATGTCTAAGTGTGTAGCCTCAAAAGAGAAGGCACAGGACAGTTTTCTCTCGAAAGGATATGTAAGAATACCACTTCATAAGGAAATACAGTTTTGCAGAGTAAAGACATATACGTACGCATTGGAAACTCTTTACGAGAAGAAATAACGCATAGTACAAAATTAGCTTGTATCTCCAAAACTACACGTTGTATCTCGAAAAGAATGGTTGTGGCGTGTACGTCTTAACATGTAGCATCTAAAGAGAACCAAAAGGAGAATTTTCTTTCGTCAAAATTTTTCAGAAAATCACGTTTTAAGGAAATCCCGCATCGTGCGAAATTATCTTGTTTTTCCTAAACAACACGTTGTAAGTCGAAAAGCTTTCATGTTGCGTGTATGTCTAAGTGTGTAGCCTCAAAAGAGAAGGCACAGGACAGTTTTCTCTCGAAAGGATATGTAAGAATACCACTTCATAAGGAAATACAGTTTTGCAGAGTAAAGACATATACGTACGCATTGGAAACTCTTTACGAGAAGAAATAACGCATAGTACAAAATTAGCTTGTATCTCCAAAACTACACGTTTTATCTCGAAAAGAATTCTTGTGGCGTGTACGTCTTAACATGTAGCATCTAAAGAGAACCAAAAGGAGAATTTTCTTTCGTCAAAATTTTTCAGAAAATCACGTTTTAAGGAAATCCCGCATCGTGCGAAATTATCTTGTTTTTCCTAAACAACACGTTGTAAGTCGAAAAGCTTTCATGTTGCGTGTATGTCTAAGTGTGTAGCCTCAAAAGAGAAGGCACAGGACAGTTTTCTCTCGAAAGGATATGTAAGAATACCACTTCATAAGGAAATAGAGTTTTGCAGAGTAAAGACATATACGTACGCATTGGAAACTCTTTACGAGAAGAAATAACGCATCGTACAAAATTAGCTTGTATCTCCAAAACTACACGTTGTATCTCGAAAAGAATTGTTGTGGCGTGTACGTCTTAACATGTAGCATCTAAAGAGAACCAAAAGGAGAATTTTCTTTCGTCAAAATTTTTCAGAAAATCACGTTTTAAGGAAATCCCGCATCGTGCGAAATTATCTTGTTTTTCCTAAACAACACGTTGTAAGTCGAAAAGCTTTCATGTTGCGTGTATGTCTAAGTGTGTAGCCTCAAAAGAGAAGGCACAGGACAGTTTTCTCTCGAAAGGATATGTAAGAATACCACTTCATAAGGAAATACAGTTTTGCAGAGTAAAGACATATACGTACGCATTGGAAACTCTTTACGAGAAGAAATAAAGCATCGTACAAAATTAGCTTGTATCTCCAAAACTACACGTTGTATCTCGAAAAGAATTGTTGTGGCGTGTACGTCTTAACATGTAGCATCTAAAGAGAACCAAAAGGAGAATTTTCTTTCGTCAAAATTTTTCAGAAAATCACGTTTTAAGGAAATCCCGCATCGTGCGAAATTATCTTGTTTTTCCTAAACAACACGTTGTAAGTCGAAAAGCTTTCATGTTGCGTGTATGTCTAAGTGTGTAGCCTCAAAAGAGAAGGCACAGGACAGTTTTCTCTCGAAAGGATATGTAAGAATACCACTTCATAAGGAAATACAGTTTTGCAGAGTAAAGACATATACGTACGCATTGGAAACTCTTTACGAGAAGAAATAACGCATCGTACAAAATTAGCTTGTATCTCCAAAACTACACGTTGTATCTCGAAAAGAATTGTTGTGGCGTGTACGTCTTAACATGTAGCATCTAAAGAGAACCAAAAGGAGAATTTTCTTTCGTCAAAATTTTTCAGAAAATCACGTTTTAAGGAAATCCCGCATCGTGCGAAATTATCTTGTTTTTCCTAAACAACACGTTGTAAGTCGAAAAGCTTTCATGTTGCGTGTATGGCTAAGTGTGTAGCCTCAAAAGAGAAGGCACAGGACAGTTTTCTCTCGAAAGGATATGTAAGAATACCACTTCATAAGGAAATACAGTTTTGCAGAGTAAAGACATATACGTACGCATTGGAAACTCTTTACGAGAAGAAATAACGCATCGTACAAAATTAGCTTGTATCTCCAAAACTACACGTTGTATCTCGAAAAGAATTGTTGTGGCGTGTACGTCTTAACATGTAGCATCTAAAGAGAACCAAAAGGAGAATTTTCTTTCGTCAAAATTTTTCAGAAAATCACGTTTTAAGGAAATCCCGCATCGTGCAAAATTATCTTGTTTTTCCTAAACAACACGTTGTAAGTCGAAAAGCTTTCATGTTGCGTGTATGTCTAAGTGTGTAGCCTCAAAAGAGAAGGCACAGGACAGTTTTCTCTCGAAAGGATATGTAAGAATACCACTTCATAAGGAAATACAGTTTTGCAGAGTAAAGACATATACGTACGCATTGGAAACTCTTTACGAGAAGAAATAACGCATCGTACAAAATTAGCTTGTATCTCCAAAACTACACGTTGTATCTCGAAAAGAATTGTTGTGGCGTGTACGTCTTAACATGTAGCATCTAAAGAGAACCAAAAGGAGAATTTTCTTTCGTCAAAATTTTTCAGAAAATCACGTTTTAAGGAAATCCCGCATCGTGCGAAATTATCTTGTTTTTCCTAAACAACACGTTGTAAGTCGAAAAGCTTTCATGTTGCGTGTATGTCTAAGTGTGTCGCCTCAAAAGAGAAGGCACAGGACAGTTTTCTCTCGAAAGGATATGTAAGAATACCACTTCATAAGGAAATACAGTTTTGCAGAGTAAAGACATATACGTACACATTGGAAACTCTTTACGAGAAGAAATAACGCATCGTACAAAATTAGCTTGTATCTCCAAAACTACACGTTGTATCTCGAAAAGAATTGTTGTGGCGTGTACGTCTTAACATGTAGCATCTATAGAGAACCAGAAGGAGAATTTTCTTTCGTCAAAATTTTTCAGAAAATCACGTTTTAAGGAAATCCCGCATCGTGCGAAATTATCTTGTTTTTCCTGAACAACACGTTGTAAGTCGAAAAGCTTTCATGTTGCGTGTATGTCTAAGTGTGTAGCCTCAAAAGAGAAGGCACAGGACAGTTTTCTCTCGAAAGGATATGTAAGAATACCACTTCATAAGGAAATACAGTTTTGCAGAGTAAAGACATATACGTACGCATTGGAAACTCTTTACGAGAAGAAATAACGCATCGTACAAAATTAGCTTGTATCTCCAAAACTACACGTTGTATCTCGAAAAGAATTATTGTGGCGTGTACGTCTTAACATGTAGCATCTAAAGAGAACCAAAAGGAGAATTTTCTTTCGTCAAAATTTTTCAGAAAATCACGTTTTAAGGAAATCCCGCATCGTGCGAAATTATCTTGTTTTTTCCTTAACAACACGTTGTAAGTCGAAAAGCTTTCATGATGCGTGTATGTCTAAGTGTGTAGCCTCAAAAGAGAAGGCACAGGACAGTTTTCTCTCGAAAGGATATGTAAGAATACCACTTCATAAGGAAATACAGTTTTGCAGAGTAAAGACATATACGTACGCATTGGAAACTCTTTACGAGAAGAAATAACGCATCGTACAAAATTAGCTTGTATCTCCAAAACTACACGTTGTATCTCGAAAAGAATTGTTGTGGCGTGTACGTCTTAACATGTAGCATCTAAAGAGAACCAAAAGGAGAATTTTCTTTCGTCAAAATTTTTCAGAAAATCACGTTTTAAGGAAATCCCGCATCGTGCGAAATTATCTTGTTTTTCCTAAACAACACGTTGTAAGTCGAAAAGCTTTCATGTTGCGTGTATGTCTAAGTGTGTAGCCTCAAAAGAGAAGGCACAGGACAGTTTTCTCTCGAAAGGATATGTAAGAATACCACTTCATAAGGAAATACAGTTTTGCAGAGTAAAGACATATACGTACGCATTGGAAACTCTTTACGAGAAGAAATAACGCATCGTACAAAATTAGCTTGTATCTCCAAAACTACACGTTGTATCTCGAAAAGAATTGTTGTGGCGTGTACGTCTTAACATGTAGCATCTAAAGAGAACCAAAAGGAGAATTTTCTTTCGTCAAAATTTTTCAGAAAATCACGTTTTAAGGAAATCCCGCATCGTGCGAAATTATCTTGTTTTTCCTAAACAACACGTTGTAAGTCGAAAAGCTTTCATGTTGCGTGTATGTCTAAGTGTGTAGCCTCAAAAGAGAAGGCACAGGACAGTTTTCTCTCGAAAGGATATGTAAGAATACCACTTCATAAGGAAATACAGTTTTGCAGAGTAAAGACATATACGTACGCATTGGAAACTCTTTACGAGAAGAAATAACGCATAGTACAAAATTAGCTTGTATCTCCAAAACTACACGTTGTATCTCGAAAAGAATGGTTGTGGCGTGTACGTCTTAACATGTAGCATCTAAAGAGAACCAAAAGGAGAATTTTCTTTCGTCAAAATTTTTCAGAAAATCACGTTTTAAGGAAATCCCGCATCGTGCGAAATTATCTTGTTTTTCCTAAACAACACGTTGTAAGTCGAAAAGCTTTCATGTTGCGTGTATGTCTAAGTGTGTAGCCTCAAAAGAGAAGGCACAGGACAGTTTTCTCTCGAAAGGATATGTAAGAATACCACTTCATAAGGAAATACAGTTTTGCAGAGTAAAGACATATACGTACGCATTGGAAACTCTTTACGAGAAGAAATAACGCATAGTACAAAATTAGCTTGTATCTCCAAAACTACACGTTTTATCTCGAAAAGAATTCTTGTGGCGTGTACGTCTTAACATGTAGCATCTAAAGAGAACCAAAAGGAGAATTTTCTTTCGTCAAAATTTTTCAGAAAATCACGTTTTAAGGAAATCCCGCATCGTGCGAAATTATCTTGTTTTTCCTAAACAACACGTTGTAAGTCGAAAAGCTTTCATGTTGCGTGTATGTCTAAGTGTGTAGCCTCAAAAGAGAAGGCACAGGACAGTTTTCTCTCGAAAGGATATGTAAGAATACCACTTCATAAGGAAATAGAGTTTTGCAGAGTAAAGACATATACGTACGCATTGGAAACTCTTTAGGAGAAGAAATAACGCATCGTACAAAATTAGCTTGTATCTCCAAAACTACACGTTGTATCTCGAAAAGAATTGTTGTGGCGTGTACGTCTTAACATGTAGCATCTAAAGAGAACCAAAAGGAGAATTTTCTTTCGTCAAAATTTTTCAGAAAATCACGTTTTAAGGAAATCCCGCATCGTGCGAAATTATCTTGTTTTTCCTAAACAACACGTTGTAAGTCGAAAAGCTTTCATGTTGCGTGTATGTCTAAGTGTGTAGCCTCAAAAGAGAAGGCACAGGACAGTTTTCTCTCGAAAGGATATGTAAGAATACCACTTCATAAGGAAATACAGTTTTGCAGAGTAAAGACATATACGTACGCATTGGAAACTCTTTACGAGAAGAAATAACGCATCGTACAAAATTAGCTTGTATCTCCAAAACTACACGTTGTATCTCGAAAAGAATTGTTGTGGCGTGTACGTCTTAACATGTAGCATCTAAAGAGAACCAAAAGGAGAATTTTCTTTCGTCAAAATTTTTCAGAAAATCACGTTTTAAGGAAATCCCGCATCGTGCGAAATTATCTTGTTTTTCCTAAACAACACGTTGTAAGTCGAAAAGCTTTCATGTTGCGTGTATGTCTAAGTGTGTAGCCTCAAAAGAGAAGGCACAGGACAGTTTTCTCTCGAAAGGATATGTAAGAATACCACTTCATAAGGAAATACAGTTTTGCAGAGTAAAGACATATATGTACGCATTGGAAACTCTTTACGAGAAGAAATAACGCATCGTACAAAATTAGCTTGTATCTCCAAAACTACACGTTGTATCTCGAAAAGAATTGTTGTGGCGTGTACGTCTTAACATGTAGCATCTAAAGAGAACCAAAAGGAGAATTTTCTTTCGTCAAAATTTTTCAGAAAATCACGTTTTAAGGAAATCCCGCATCGTGCGAAATTATCTTGTTTTTCCTAAACAACACGTTGTAAGTCGAAAAGCTTTCATGTTGCGTGTATGTCTAAGTGTGTAGCCTCAAAAGAGAAGGCACAGGACAGTTTTCTCTCGAAAGGATATGTAAGAATACCACTTCATAAGGAAATACAGTTTTGCAGAGTAAAGACATATACGTACGCATTGGAAACTCTTTACGAGAAGAAATAACGCATCGTACAAAATTAGCTTGTATCTCCAAAACTACACGTTGTATCTCGAAAAGAATTGTTGTGGCGTGTACGTCTTAACATGTAGCATCTAAAGAGAACCAAAAGGAGAATTTTCTTTCGTCAAAATTTTTCAGAAAATCACGTTTTAAGGAAATCCCGCATCGTGCGAAATTATCTTGTTTTTCCTAAACAACACGTTGTAAGTCGAAAAGCTTTCATGTTGCGTGTATGTCTAAGTGTGTAGCCTCAAAAGAGAAGGCACAGGACAGTTTTCTCTCGAAAGGATATGTAAGAATACCACTTCATAAGGAAATAGAGTTTTGCAGAGTAAAGACATATACGTACGCATTGGAAACTCTTTACGAGAAGAAATAACGCATCGTACAAAATTAGCTTGTATCTCCAAAACTACACGTTGTATCTCGAAAAGAATTGTTGTGGCGTGTACGTCTTAACATGTAGCATCTAAAGAGAACCAAAAGGAGAATTTTCTTTCGTCAAAATTTTTCAGAAAATCACGTTTTAAGGAAATCCCGCATCGTGCGAAATTATCTTGTTTTTCCTAAACAACACGTTGTAAGTCGAAAAGCTTTCATGTTGCGTGTATGTCTAAGTGTGTAGCCTCAAAAGAGAAGGCACAGGACAGTTTTCTCTCGAAAGGATATGTAAGAATACCACTTCATAAGGAAATACAGTTTTGCAGAGTAAAGACATATACGTACGCATTGGAAACTCTTTACGAGAAGAAATAACGCATCGTACAAAATTAGCTTGTATCTCCAAAACTACACGTTGTATCTCGAAAAGAATTGTTGTGGCGTGTACGTCTTAACATGTAGCATCTAAAGAGAACCAAAAGGAGAATTTTCTTTCGTCAAAATTTTTCAGAAAATCACGTTTTAAGGAAATCCCGCATCGTGCGAAATTATCTTGTTTTTCCTAAACAACACGTTGTAAGTCGAAAAGCTTTCATATTGCGTGTATGTCTAAGTGTGTAGCCTCAAAAGAGAAGGCACAGGACAGTTTTCTCTCGAAAGGATATGTAAGAATACCACTTCATAAGGAAATAGAGTTTTGCAGAGTAAAGACATATACGTACGCATTGGAAACTCTTTACGAGAAGAAATAACGCATCGTACAAAATTAGCTTGTATCTCCAAAACTACACGTTGTATCTCGAAAAGAATTGTTGTGGCGTGTACGTCTTAACATGTAGCATCTAAAGAGAACCAAAAGGAGAATTTTCTTTCGTCAAAATTTTTCAGAAAATCACGTTTTAAGGAAATCCCGCATCGTGCGAAATTATCTTGTTTTTCCTAAACAACACGTTGTAAGTCGAAAAGCTTTCTTGTTGCGTGTATGTCTAAGTATGTAGCCTCAAAAGAGAAGGCACAGGACAGTTTTCTCTCGAAAGGATATGTAAGAATACCACTTCATAAGGAAATACAGTTTTGCAGAGTAAAGACATACGTACGCATTGGAAACTCTTTACGAGAAGAAATAACGCATAGTACAAAATTAGCTTGTATCTCCAAAACTACACGTTGTATCTCGAAAAGAATTGTTGTGGCGTGTACGTCTGAACATGTAGCATCTAAAGAGAACCAAAAGGAGAATTTTCTTTCGTCAAAATTTTTCAGAAAATCACGTTTTAAGGAAATCCCGCATCGTGCGAAATTATCTTGTTTTTCCTAAACAACACGTTGTAAGTCGAAAAGCTTTCATGTTGCGTGTATGTCTAAGTGTGTAGCCTCAAAAGAGAAGGCACAGGACAGTTTTCTCTCGAAAGGATATGTAAGAATACCACTTCATAAGGAAATACAGTTTTGCAGAGTAAAGACATATACGTACGCATTGGAAACTCTTTACGAGAAGAAATAACGCATCGTACAAAATTAGCTTGTATCTCCAAAACTACACGTTGTATCTCGAAAAGAATTGTTGTGGCGTGTACGTCTTAACATGTAGCATCTAAAGAGAACCAAAAGGAGAATTTTCTTTCGTCAAAATTTTTCAGAAAATCACGTTTTAAGGAAATCCCGCATCGTGCGAAATTATCTTGTTTTTCCTAAACAACACGTTGTAAGTCGAAAAGCTTTCATGTTGCGTGTATGTCTAAGTGTGTAGCCTCAAAAGAGAAGGCACAGGACAGTTTTCTCTCGAAAGGATATGTAAGAATACCACTTCATAAGGAAATACAGTTTTGCAGAGTAAAGACATATACGTACGCATTGGAAACTCTTTACGAGAAGAAATAACGCATAGTACAAAATTAGCTTGTATCTCCAAAACTACACGTTGTATCTCGAAAAGAATTGTTGTGGCGTGTACGTCTTAACATGTAGCATCTAAAGAGAACCATAAGGAGAATTTTCTTTCGTCAAAATTTTTCAGAAAATCACGTTTTAAGGAAATCCCGCATCGTGCGAAATTATCTTGTTTTTCCTAAACAACACGTTGTAAGTCGAAAAGCTTTCATGTTGCGTGTATGTCTACGTGTGTAGCCTCAAAAGAGAAGGCACAGGACAGTTTTCTCTCGAAAGGATATGTAAGAATACCACTTCATAAGGAAATACAGTTTTGCAGAGTAAAGACATATACGTACGCATTGGAAACTCTTTACGAGAAGAAATAACGCATCGTACAAAATTAGCTTGTATCTCCAAAACTACACGTTTTATCTCGAAAAGAATTGTTGTGGCGTGTACGTCTTAACATGTAGCATCTAAAGAGAACCAAAAGGAGAATTTTCTTTCGTCAAAATTTTTCAGAAAATCACGTTTTAAGGAAATCCAGCATCGTGCGAAATTATCTTGTTTTTCCTAAACAACACGTTGTAAGTCGAAAAGCATTCATGTTGCGTGTATGTCTAAGTGTGTAGCCTCAAAAGAGAAGGCACAGGACAGTTTTCTCTCGAAAGGATATGTAAGAATACCACTTCATAAGGAAATAGAGTTTTGCAGAGTAAAGACATATACGTACGCATTGGAAACTCTTTACGAGAAGAAATAACGCATCGTACAAAATTAGCTTGTATCTCCAAAACTACACGTTGTATCTCGAAAAGAATTGTTGTGGCGTGTACGTCTTAACATGTAGCATCTAAAGAGAACCAAAAGGAGAATTTTCTTTCGTCAAAATTTTTCAGAAAATCACGTTTTAAGGAAATCCCGCATCGTGCGAAATTATCTTGTTTTTCCTAAACAACACGTTGTAAGTCGAAAAGCTTTCATGTTGCGTGTATGTCTAAGTGTGTAGCCTCAAAAGAGAAGGCACAGGATAGTTTTCTCTCGAAAGGATATGTAAGAATACCACTTCATAAGGAAATACAGTTTTGCAGAGTAAAGACATATACGTACGCATTGGAAACTCTTTACGAGAAGAAATAACGCATCGTACAAAATTAGCTTGTATCTCCAAAACTACACGTTGTATCTCGAAAAGAATTGTTGTGGCGTGTACGTCTTAACATGTAGCATCTAAAGATAACCAAAAGGAGAATTTTCTTTCGTCAAAATTTTTCAGAAAATCACGTTTTAAGGAAATCCCGCATCGTGCGAAATTATCTTGTTTTTCCTAAACAACACGTTGTAAGTCGAAAAGCTTTCATGTTGCGTGTATGTCTAAGTGTGTAGCCTCAAAAGAGAAGGCACAGGACAGTTTTCTCTCGAAAGGATATGTAAGAATACCACTTCATAAGGAAATACAGTTTTGCAGAGTAAAGACATATACGTACGCATTGGAAACTCTTTACGAGAAGAAATAACGCATCGTACAAAATTAGCTTGTATCTCCAAAACTACACGTTGTATCTCGAAAAGAATTGTGTGGCGTGTACGTCTTAACATGTAGCATCTAAAGAGAACCAAAAGGAGAATTTTCTTTCGTCAAAATTTTTCAGAAAATCACGTTTTAAGGAAATCCCGCATCGTGCGAAATTATCTTGTTTTTCCTAAACAGCACGTTGTAAGTCGAAAAGCTTTCATGTTGCGTGTATGTCTAAGTGTGTAGCCTCAAAAGAGAAGGCACAGGACAGTTTTCTCTCGAAAGGATATGTAAGAATACCACTTCATAAGGAAATACAGTTTTGCAGAGTAAAGACATATACGTACGCATTGGAAACTCTTTACGAGAAGAAATAACGCATCGTACAAAATTAGTTTGTATCTCCTAAACTACACGTTGCATCTCGAAAAGAATTGTTGTGGCGTGTACGTCTTAACATGTAGCATCTAAAGAGAACCAAAAGGAGAATTTTCTTTCGTCAAAATTTTTCAGAAAATCACGTTTTAAGGAAATCCCGCATCGTGCGAAATTATCTTGTTTTTCCTAAACAACACGTTGTAAGTCGAAAAGCTTTCATGTTGCGTGTATGTCTAAGTGTGTAGCCTCAAAAGAGAAGGCACAGGACAGTTTTCTCTCGAAAGGATATGTAAGAATACCACTTCATAAGGAAATAGAGTTTTGCAGAGTAAAGACATATACGTACGCATTGGAAACGCTTTACGAGAAGAAATAACGCATAGTACAAAATTAGCTTGTATCTCCAAAACTACACGTTGTATCTCGAAAAGAATTGTTGTGGCGTCTACGTCTTAACATGTAGCATCTAAAGAGAACCAAAAGGAGAATTTTCTTTCGTCAAAAATTTTCAGAAAATCACGTTTTAAGAAAATCCCGCATCGTGCGAAATTATCTTCTTTTTCCTAAACAACACGTTGTAAGTCGACAAGCTTTCATGTTGCGTGTATGTCTACGTGTGTAGCCTCAAAAGAGAAGGCACAGGACAGTTTTCTCTCGAAAGGATATGTAAGAATACCACTTCATAAGGAAATACAGTTTTGCAGAGTAAAGACATATACGTACGCATTGGAAACTCTTTACGAGAAGAAATAACGCATCGTACAAAATTAGCTTGTATCTCCAAAACTACACGTTTTATCTCGAAAAGAATTGTTGTGGCGTGTACGTCTTAACATGTAGCATCTAAAGAGAACCAAAAGGAGAATTTTCTTTCGTCAAAATTTTTCAGAAAATCACGTTTTAAGGAAATCCAGCATCGTGCGAAATTATCTTGTTTTTCCTAAACAACACGTTGTAAGTCGAAAAGCATTCATGTTGCGTGTATGTCTAAGTGTGTAGCCTCAAAAGAGAAGGCACAGGACAGTTTTCTCTCGAAAGGATATGTAAGAATACCACTTCATAAGGAAATAGAGTTTTGCAGAGTAAAGACATATACGTACGCATTGGAAACTCTTTACGAGAAGAAATAACGCATCGTACAAAATTAGCTTGTATCTCCAAAACTACACGTTGTATCTCGAAAAGAATTGTTGTGGCGTGTACGTCTTAACATGTAGCATCTAAAGAGAACCAAAAGGAGAATTTTCTTTCGTCAAAATTTTTCAGAAAATCACGTTTTAAGGAAATCCCGCATCGTGCGAAATTATCTTGTTTTTCCTAAACAACACGTTGTAAGTCGAAAAGCTTTCATGTTGCGTGTATGTCTAAGTGTGTAGCCTCAAAAGAGAAGGCACAGGATAGTTTTCTCTCGAAAGGATATGTAAGAATACCACTTCATAAGGAAATACAGTTTTGCAGAGTAAAGACATATACGTACGCATTGGAAACTCTTTACGAGAAGAAATAACGCATCGTACAAAATTAGCTTGTATCTCCAAAACTACACGTTGTATCTCGAAAAGAATTGTTGTGGCGTGTACGTCTTAACATGTAGCATCTAAAGATAACCAAAAGGAGAATTTTCTTTCGTCAAAATTTTTCAGAAAATCACGTTTTAAGGAAATCCCGCATCGTGCGAAATTATCTTGTTTTTCCTAAACAACACGTTGTAAGTCGAAAAGCTTTCATGTTGCGTGTATGTCTAAGTGTGTAGCCTCAAAAGAGAAGGCACAGGACAGTTTTCTCTCGAAAGGATATGTAAGAATACCACTTCATAAGGAAATACAGTTTTGCAGAGTAAAGACATATACGTACGCATTGGAAACTCTTTACGAGAAGAAATAACGCATCGTACAAAATTAGCTTGTATCTCCAAAACTACACGTTGTATCTCGAAAAGAATTGTGTGGCGTGTACGTCTTAACATGTAGCATCTAAAGAGAACCAAAAGGAGAATTTTCTTTCGTCAAAATTTTTCAGAAAATCACGTTTTAAGGAAATCCCGCATCGTGCGAAATTATCTTGTTTTTCCTAAACAGCACGTTGTAAGTCGAAAAGCTTTCATGTTGCGTGTATGTCTAAGTGTGTAGCCTCAAAAGAGAAGGCACAGGACAGTTTTCTCTCGAAAGGATATGTAAGAATACCACTTCATAAGGAAATACAGTTTTGCAGAGTAAAGACATATACGTACGCATTGGAAACTCTTTACGAGAAGAAATAACGCATCGTACAAAATTAGTTTGTATCTCCTAAACTACACGTTGCATCTCGAAAAGAATTGTTGTGGCGTGTACGTCTTAACATGTAGCATCTAAAGAGAACCAAAAGGAGAATTTTCTTTCGTCAAAATTTTTCAGAAAATCACGTTTTAAGGAAATCCCGCATCGTGCGAAATTATCTTGTTTTTCCTAAACAACACGTTGTAAGTCGAAAAGCTTTCATGTTGCGTGTATGTCTAAGTGTGTAGCCTCAAAAGAGAAGGCACAGGACAGTTTTCTCTCGAAAGGATATGTAAGAATACCACTTCATAAGGAAATAGAGTTTTGCAGAGTAAAGACATATACGTACGCATTGGAAACGCTTTACGAGAAGAAATAACGCATAGTACAAAATTAGCTTGTATCTCCAAAACTACACGTTGTATCTCGAAAAGAATTGTTGTGGCGTCTACGTCTTAACATGTAGCATCTAAAGAGAACCAAAAGGAGAATTTTCTTTCGTCAAAAATTTTCAGAAAATCACGTTTTAAGAAAATCCCGCATCGTGCGAAATTATCTTCTTTTTCCTAAACAACACGTTGTAAGTCGACAAGCTTTCATGTTGCGTGTATGTCTAAGTGTGTAGCCTCAAAAGAGAAGGCACAGGACAGTTTTCTCTCGAAAGGATATGTAAGAATACCACTTCATAAGGAAATACAGTTTTGCAGAGTAAAGACATATACGTACGCATTGGAAACTCTTTACGAGAAGAAATAACGCATCGTACAAAATTAGCTTGTATCTCCAAAACTACACGTTGTATCTCGAAAAGAATTGTTGTGGCGTGTACATCTTAACATGTAGCATCTAAAGAGAACCAAAAGGAGAATTTTCTTTCGTCAAAATTTTTCAGAAAATCACGTTTTAAGGAATTCCCGCATCGTGCGAAATTATCTTGTTTTTCCTAAACAACACGTTGTAAGTCGAAAAGCTTTCATGTTGCGTGTATGTCTAAGTGTGTAGCCTCAAAAGAGAAGGCACAGGACAGTTTTCTCTCGAAAGGATATGTAAGAATACCACTTCATAAGGAAATACAATTTTGCAGAGTAAAGACATATACGTACACATTGGAAACTCTTTACGAGAAGAAATAACGCATCGTACAAAATTAGCTTGTATCTCCAAAACTACACGTTGTATCTCGAAAAGAATTGTTGTGGCGTGTAAGTCTTAACATGTAGCATCTAAAGAGAACCAAAAGGAGAATTTTCTTTCGTCAAAATTTTTCAGAAAATCACGTTTTAAGGAAATCCCGCATCGTGCGAAATTATCTTGTTTTTCCTAAACAACACGTTGTAAGTCGAAAAGCTTTCATGTTGCGTGTATGTCTAAGTGTGTAGCCTCAAAAGAGAAGGCACAGGACAGTTTTCTCTCGAAAGGATATGTAAGAATACCACTTCATAAGGAAATACAGTTTTGCAGAGTAAAGACATATACGTACGCATTGGAAACTCTTTACGAGAAGAAATAACGCATCGTACAAAATTAGCTTGTATCTCCAAAACTACACGTTGTATCTCGAAAAGAATTGTTGTGGCGTGTACGTCTTAACATGTAGCATCTAAAGAGAACCAAAAGGAGAATTTTCTTTCGTCAAAATTTTTCAGAAAATCACGTTTTAAGGAAATCCCGCATCGTGCGAAATTATCTTGTTTTTCCTAAACAACACGTTGTAAGTCGAAAAGCTTTCATGTTGCGTGTATGTCTAAGTTTGTAGCCTCAAAAGAGAAGGCACAGGACAGTTTTCTCTCGAAAGGATATGTAAGAATACCACTTCATAAGGAAATACAGTTTTGCAGAGTAAAGACATACGTACGCATTGGAAACTCTTTACGAGAAGAAATAACGCATCGTACAAAATTAGCTTGTATCTCCAAAACTACACGTTGTATCTCGAAAAGAATTGTTGTGGCGTGTACGTCTTAACATGTAGCATCTAAAGAGAACCAAAAGGAGAATTTTCTTTCGTCAAAATTTTTCAGAAAATCACGTTTTAAGGAAATCCCGCATCGTGCGAAATTATCTTGTTTTTCCTAAACAACACGTTGTAAGTCAAAAAGCTTTAATGTTGCGTGTATGTCTAAGTGTGTAGCCTCAAAAGAGAAGGCACAGGACAGTTTTCTCTCGAAAGGATATGTAAGAATACCACTTCATAAGGAAATACAGTTTTGCAGAGTAAAGACATATACGTACGCATTGGAAACTCTTTACGAGAAGAAATAACGCATCGTACAAAATTAGCTTGTATCTCCAAAACTACACGTTGTATCTCGAAAAGAATTGTTGTGGCGTGTACGTCTTAACATGTAGCATCTAAAGAGAACCAAAAGGAGAATTTTCTTTCGTCAAAATTTTTCAGAAAATCACGTTTTAAGGAAATCCCGCATCGTGCGAAATTATCTTGTTTTTCCTAAACAACACGTTGTAAGTCGAAAAGCTTTCATGTTGCGTGTATGTCTAAGTGTGTAGCCTCAAAAGAGAAGGCACAGGACAGTTTTCTCTCGAAAGGATATGTAAGAATACCACTTCATAAGGAAATAGAGTTTTGCAGAGTAAAGACATATACGTACGCATTGGAAACTCTTTACGAGAAGAAATAACGCATAGTACAAAATTAGCTTGTATCTCCAAAACTACACGTTGTATCTCGAAAAGAATTGTTGTGGCGTGTACGTCTTAACATGTAGCATCTAAAGAGAACCAAAAGGAGAATTTTCTTTCGTCAAAATTTTTCAGAAAATCACGTTTTAAGGAAATCCCGCATCGTGCGAAATTATCTTGTTTTTCCTAAACAACACGTTGTAAGTCGAAAAGCTTTCATGTTGCGTGTATGTCTACGTGTGTAGCCTCAAAAGAGAAGGCACAGGACAGTTTTCTCTCGAAAGGATATGTAAGAATACCACTTCATAAGGAAATACAGTTTGGCAGTGTAAAGACATATACGTACGCATTGGAAACTCTTTACGAGAAGAAATAACGCATAGTACAAAATTAGCTTGTATCTCCAAAACTACACGTTGTATCTCGAAAAGAATTGTTGTGGCGTGTACGTCTTAACATGTAGCATCTAAAGAGAACCAAAAGGAGAATTTTCTTTCGTCAAAATTTTTCAGAAATACACGTTTTAAGGAAATCCCGCATCGTGCGAAATTATCTTGTTTTTCCTAAACAACACGTTGTAAGTCGAAAAGCTTTCATGTTGCGTGTATGTCTAAGTGTGTAGCCTCAAAAGAGAAGGCACAGGACAGTTTTCTCTCGAAAGGATATGTAAGAATACCACTTCATAAGGAAATAGAGTTTTGCAGAGTAAAGACATATACGTACGCATTGGAAACTCTTTACGAGAAGAAATAACGCATAGTACAAAATTAGTTTGTATCTCCAAAACTACACGTTGTTTCTCGAAAAGAATTGTTGTGGCGTGTACGTCTTAACATGTAGCATCTAAAGAGAACCAAAAGGAGAATTTTCTTTCGTCAAAATTTTTCAGAAAATCACGTTTTAAGGAAATCCCGCATCGTGCGAAATTATCTTGTTTTTCCTAAACAACACGTTGTAAGTCGAAAAGCTTTCATGTTGCGTGTATGTCTAAGTGTGTAGCCTCAAAAGAGAACGCACAGGACAGTTTTCTCTCGAAAGGATATGTAAGAATACCACTTCATAAGGAAATACAGTTTTGCAGAGTAAAGACATATACGTACGCATTGGAAACTCTTTACGAGAAGAAATAACGCATAGTACAAAATTAGCTTGTATCTCCAAAACTACACGTTGTATCTCGAAAAGAATTGTTGTGGCGTGTACGTCTTAACATGTAGCATCTAAAGAGAACCAAAAGGAGAATTTTCTTTCGTCAAAATTTTTCAGAAAATCACGTTTTAAGGAAATCCCGTATCGTGCGAAATTATCTTGTTTTTCCTAAACAACACGTTGTAAGTCGAAAAGCTTTCATGTTGCGTGTATGTCTAAGTGTGTAGCCTCAAAAGAGAAGGCACAGGACAGTTTTCTCTCGAAAGGATATGTAAGAATACCACTTCATAAGGAAATACAGTTTTGCAGAGTAAAGACATATACGTACGCATTGGAAACTCTTTACGAGAAGAAATAACGCATAGTGCAAAATTAGCTTGTATCTCCAAAACTACACGTTGTATCTCGAAAAGAATTGTTGTGGCGTGTACGTCTTAACATGTAGCATCTAAAGAGAACCAAAAGGAGAATTTTCTTTCGTCAAAATTTTTCAGAAAATCACGTTTTAAGGAAATCCCGCATCGTGCGAAATTACCTTGTTTTTCCTAAACAACACGTTGTAAGTCGAAAAGCTTTCATGTTGCATGTATGTCTAAGTGTGTAGCCTCAAAAGAGAAGGCACAGGACAGTTTTCTCTCGAAAGGATATGTAAGAATACCACTTCATAAGGAAATACAGTTTTGCAGAGTAAAGACATATACGTACGCATTGGAAACTCTTTACGAGAAGAAATAACGCATAGTACAAAATTAGCTTGTATCTCCAAAACTACACTTTGTATCTCGAAAAGAATTGTTGTGGCGTGTACGTCTTAACATGTAGCATCTAAAGAGAACCAAAAGGAGAATTTTCTTTCGTCAAAATTTTTCAGAAAATCACGTGTTAAGGAAATCCCGCATCGTGCGAAATTATCTTGTTTTTCCTAAACAACACGTTGTAAGTCGAAAAGCTTTCATGTTGCGTGTATGTCTAAGTGTGTAGCCTCAAAAGAGAAGGCACAGGACAGTTTTCTCTCGAAAGGATATGTAAGAATACCACTTCATAAGGAAATACAGTTTTGCAGAGTAAAGACATATACGTACGCATTGGAAACTCTTTACGAGAAGAAATAACGCATAGTACAAAATTAGCTTGTATCTCCAAAACTACACGTTGTATCTCGAAAAGAATTGTTGTGGCGTGTACGTCTTAACATGTAGCATCTAAAGAGAACCAAAAGGAGAATTTTCTTTCGTCAAAATTTTTCAGAAAATCACGTGTTAAGGAAATCCCGCATCGTGCGAAATTATCTTGTTTTTCCTAAACAACACGTTGTAAGTCGAAAAGCTTTCATGTTGCGTGTATGTCTAAGTGTGTAGCCTCAAAAGAGAAGGCACAGGACAGTTTTCTCTCGAAAGGATATGTAAGAATACCACTTCATAAGGAAATACAGTTTTGCAGAGTAAAGACATATACGTACGCATTGGAAACTCTTTACGAGAAGAAATAACGCATAGTACAAAATTAGCTTGTATCTCCAAAACTACACGTTGTATCTCGAAAAGAATTGTTGAGGCGTGTACGTCTTAACATGTAGCTTCTAAAGAGAACCAAAAGGAGAATTTTCTTTCGTCAAAATTTTTCAGAAAATCACGTTTTAAGGAAATCCCGCATCGTGCGAAATTATCTTGTTTTTCCTAAACAACACGTTGTAAGTCGAAAAGCTTTCATGTTGCGTGTATGTCTAAGTGTGTAGCCTCAAAAGAGAAGGCACAGGACAGTTTTCTCTCGAAAGGATATGTAAGAATACCACTTCATAAGGAAATACAGTTTTGCAGCGTAAAGACATATACGTACGCATTGGAAACTCTTTACGAGAAGAAATAACGCATAGTACAAAATTAGCTTGTATCTCCAAAACTACACGTTGTATCTCGAAAAGAATTGTTGTGGCGTGTACGTCTTAACATGTAGCATCTAAAGAGAACCAAAAGGAGAATTTTCTTTCGTCAAAATTTTTCAGAAAATCACGTTTTAAGGAAATCCCGCATCGTGCGAAATTATCTTGTTTTTCCTAAACAACACGTTGTAAGTCGAAAAGCTTTCATGTTGGGTGTATGTCTAAGTGTGTAGCCTCAAAAGAGAAGGCACAGGACAGTTTTCTCTCGAAAGGATATGTAAGAACACCACTTCATAAGGAAATACAGTTTTGCAGAGTAAAGACATATACGTACGCATTGGAAACTCTTTACGAGAAGAAATAACGCATAGTACAAAATTAGCTTGTATCTCCAAAACTACACGTTGTATCTCGAAAAGAATTGTTGTGGCGTGTACGTCTTAACATGTAGCATCTAAAGAAAACCAAAAGGAGAATTTTCTTTCGTCAAAATTTTTCAGAAAATCACGTTTTAAGGAAATCCCGCATCGTGCGAAATTATCTTGTTTTTCCTAAACAACACGTTGTAAGTCGAAAAGCTTTCATGTTGCGTGTATGTCTAAGTGTGTGCCTCAAAAGAGAAGGCACAGGACAGTTTTCTCTCGAAAGGATATGTAAGAATACCACTTCATAAGGAAATAGAGTTTTGCAGAGTAAAGACATATACGTACGCATTGGAAACTCTTTACGAGAAGAAATAACGCATCGTACAAAATTAGCTTGTATCTCCAAAACTACACGTTGTATCTCGAAAAGAATTGTTGTGGCGTGTACGTCTTAACATGTAGCATCTAAAGAGAACCAAAAGGAGAATTTTCTTTCGTCAAAATTTTTCAGAAAATCACGTTTTAAGGAAATCCCGCATCGTGCGAAATTATCTTGTTTTTCCTAAACAACACGTTGTAAGTCGAAAAGCTTTCATGTTGGGTGTATGTCTAAGTGTGTAGCCTCAAAAGAGAAGGCACAGGACAGTTTTCTCTCGAAAGGATATGTAAGAATACCACTTCATAAGGAAATACAGTTTTGCAGAGTAAAGACATATACGTACGCATTGGAAACTCTTTACGAGAAGAAATAACGCATCGTACAAAATTAGCTTGTATCTCCAAAACTACACGTTGTATCTCGAAAAGAATTGTTGTGGCGTGTACGTCTTAACATGTAGCATCTAAAGAGAACCAAAAGGAGAATTTTCTTTCGTCAAAATTTTTCAGAAAATCACGTTTTAAGGAAATCCCGCATCGTGCGAAATTATCTTGTTTTTCCTAAACAACACGTTGTAAGTCGAAAAGCTTTCATGTTGCGTGTATGTCTAAGTGTGTAGCCTCAAAAGAGAAGGCACAGGACAGTTTTCTCTCGAAAGGATATGTAAGAATACCACTTCATAAGGAAATACAGTTTTGCAGAGTAAAGACATATACGTACGCATTGGAAACTCTTTACGAGAAGAAATAACGCATCGTACAAAATTAGCTTGTATCTCCAAAACTACACGTTGTATCTCGAAAAGAATTGTTGTGGCGTGTACGTCTTAACATGTAGCATCTAAAGAGAACCAAAAGGAGAATTTTCTTTCGTCAAAATTTTTCAGAAAATCACGTTTTAAGGAAATCCCGCATCGTGCGAAATTATCTTGTTTTTCCTAAACAACACGTTGTAAGTCGAAAAGCATTCATGTTGCGTGTATGTCTAAGTGTGTAGCCTCAAAATAGAAGGCACAGGACAGTTTTCTCTCGAAAGGATATGTAAGAATACCACTTCATAAGGAAATACAGTTTTGCAGAGTAAAGACATATACGTACGCATTGGAAACTCTTTACGAGAAGAAATAACGCATAGTACAAAATTAGCTTGTATCTCCAAAACTACACGTTGTATCTCGAAAAGAATTGTTGTGGCGTGTACGTCTTAACATGTAGCATCTAAAGAGAACCAAAAGGAGAATTTTCTTTCGTCAAAATTTTTCAGAAAATCACGTTTTAAGGAAATCCCGCATCGTGCGAAATTATCTTGTTTTTCCTAAACAACACGTTGTAAGTCGAAAAGCTTTCATGTTGCGTGTATGTCTACGTGTGTAGCCTCAAAAGAGAAGGCACAGGACAGTTTTCTCTCGAAAGGATATGTAAGAATACCACTTCATAAGGAAATACAGTTTTGCAGAGTAAAGACATATACGTACGCATTGGAAACTCTTTACGAGAAGAAATAACGCATAGTACAAAATTAGCTTGTATCTCCAAAACTACACGTTGTATCTCGAAAAGAATTGTTGTGGCGTGTACGTCTTAACATGTAGCATCTAAAGAGAACCAAAAGGAGAATTTTCTTTCGTCAAAATTTTTCAGAAAATCACGTTTTAAGGAAATCCCGCATCGTGCGAAATTATCTTGTTTTTCCTAAACAACACGTTGTAAGTCGAAAAGCTTTCATGTTGCGTGTATGTCTAAGTGTGTAGCCTCAAAAGAGAAGGCACAGGACAGTTTTCTCTCGAAAGGATATGTAAGAATACCACTTCATAAGGAAATACAGTTTTGCAGAGTAAAGACATATACGTACGCATTGGAAACTCTTTACGAGAAGAAATAACGCATCGTACAAAATTAGCTTGTATCTCCAAAACTACACGTTGTATCTCGAAAAGAATTGTTGTGGCGTGTACGTCTTAACATGTAGCATCTAAAGAGAACCAAAAGGAGAATTTTCTTTCGTCAAAATTTTTCAGAAAATCACGTTTTAAGGAAATCCCGCATCGTGCGAAATTATCTTGTTTTTCCTAAACAACACGTTGTAAGTCGAAAAGCTTTCATGTTGCGTGTATGTCTAAGTGTGTAGCCTCAAAAGAGAAGGCACAGGACAGTTTTCTCTCGAAAGGATATGTAAGAATACCACTTCATAAGGAAATACAGTTTTGCAGAGTAAAGACATATACGTACGCATTGGAAACTCTTTACGAGAAGAAATAACGCATCGTACAAAATTAGCTTGTATCTCCAAAACTACACGTTGTATCTCGAAAAGAATTGTTGTGGCGTGTACGTCTTAACATGTAGCATCTAAAGAGAACCAAAAGGAGAATTTTCTTTCGTCAAAATTTTTCAGAAAATCACGTTTTAAGGAAATCCCGCATCGTGCGAAATTATCTTGTTTTTCCTAAACAACACGTTGTAAGTCGAAAAGCTTTCATGTTGCGTGTATGTCTACGTGTGTAGCCTCAAAAGAGAAGGCACAGGACAGTTTTCTCTCGAAAGGATATGTAAGAATACCACTTCATAAGGAAATACAGTTTTGCAGAGTAAAGACATATACGTACGCATTGGAAACTCTTTACGAGAAGAAATAACGCATAGTACAAAATTAGCTTGTATCTCCAAAACTACACGTTGTATCTCGAAAAGAATTGTTGTGGCGTGTACGTCTTAACATGTAGCATCTAAAGAGAACCAAAAGGAGAATTTTCTTTCGTCAAAATTTTTCAGAAAATCACGTTTTAAGGAAATCCCGCATCGTGCGAAATTATCTTGTTTTTCCTAAACAACACGTTGTAAGTCGAAAAGCTTTCATGTTGCGTGTATGTCTACGTGTGTAGCCTCAAAATAGAAGGCACAGGACAGTTTTCTCTCGAAAGGATATGTAAGAATACCACTTCATAAGGAAATACAGTTTTGCAGAGTAAAGACATATACGTACGCATTGGAAACTCTTTACGAGAAGAAATAACGCATAGTACAAAATTAGCTTGTATCTCCAAAACTACACGTTGTATCTCGAAAAGAATTGTTGTGGCGTGTACGTCTTAACATGTAGCATCTAAAGAGAACCAAAAGGAGAATTTTCTTTCGTCAAAATTTTTCAGAAAATCACGTTTTAAGGAAATCCCGCATCGTGCGAAATTATCTTGTTTTTCCTAAACAACACGTTGTAAGTCGAAAAGCTTTCATGTTGCGTGTATGTCTAAGTGTGTAGCCTCAAAAGAGAAGGCACAGGACAGTTTTCTCTCGAAAGGATATGTAAGAATACCACTTCATAAGGAAATACAGTTTTGCAGAGTAAAGACATATACGTACGCATTGGAAACTCTTTACGAGAAGAAATAACGCATCGTACAAAATTAGCTTGTATCTCCAAAACTACACGTTGTATCTCGAAAAGAATTGTTGTGGCGTGTACGTCTTAACATGTAGCATCTAAAGAGAACCAAAAGGAGAATTTTCTTTCGTCAAAATTTTTCAGAAAATCACGTTTTAAGGAAATCCCGCATCGTGCGAAATTATCTTGTTTTTCCTAAACAACACGTTGTAAGTCGAAAAGCTTTCATGTTGCGTGTATGTCTAAGTGTGTAGCCTCAAAAGAGAAGGCACAGGACAGTTTTCTCTCGAAAGGATATGTAAGAATACCACTTCATAAGGAAATACAGTTTTGCAGAGTAAAGACATATACGTACGCATTGGAAACTCTTTACGAGAAGAAATAACGCATCGTACAAAATTAGCTTGTATCTCCAAAACTACACGTTGTATCTCGAAAAGAATTGTTGTGGCGTGTACGTCTTAACATGTAGCATCTAAAGAGAACCAAAAGGAGAATTTTCTTTCGTCAAAATTTTTCAGAAAATCACGTTTTAAGGAAATCCCGCATCGTGCGAAATTATCTTGTTTTTCCTAAACAACACGTTGTAAGTCGAAAAGCTTTCATGTTGCGTGTATGTCTACGTGTGTAGCCTCAAAAGAGAAGGCACAGGACAGTTTTCTCTCGAAAGGATATGTAAGAATACCACTTCATAAGGAAATACAGTTTTGCAGAGTAAAGACATATACGTACGCATTGGAAACTCTTTACGAGAAGAAATAACGCATAGTACAAAATTAGCTTGTATCTCCAAAACTACACGTTGTATCTCGAAAAGAATTGTTGTGGCGTGTACGTCTTAACATGTAGCATCTAACGAGAACCAAAAGGAGAATTTTCTTTCGTCAAAATTTTTCAGAAAATCACGTTTTAAGGAAATCCCGCATCGTGCGAAATTATCTTGTTTTTCCTAAACAACACGTTGTAAGTCGAAAAGCTTTCATGTTGCGTATATGTCTAAGTGTGTAGCCTCAAAAGAGAAGGCACAGGACAGTTTTCTCTCGAAAGGATATGTAAGAATACCACTTCATAAGGAAATACAGTTTTGCAGAGTAAAGACATATACGTACGCATTGGAAACTCTTTACGAGAAGAAATAACGCATAGTACAAAATTAGCTTGTATCTCCAAAACTACACGTTGTATCTCGAAAAGAATTGTTGTGGCGTGTACGTCTTAACATGTAGCATCTAAAGAGAACCAAAAGGAGAATTTTCTTTCGTCAAAATTTTTCAGAAAATCACGTTTTAAGGAAATCCCGCATCGTGCGAAATTATCTTGTTTTTCCTAAACAACACGTTGTAAGTCGAAAAGCATTCATGTTGCGTGTATGTCTAAGTGTGTAGCCTCAAAATAGAAGGCACAGGACAGTTTTCTCTCGAAAGGATATGTAAGAATACCACTTCATAAGGAAATACAGTTTTGCAGAGTAAAGACATATACGTACGCATTGGAAACTCTTTACGAGAAGAAATAACGCATCGTACAAAATTAGCTTGTATCTCCAAAACTACACGTTGTATCTCGAAAAGAATTGTTGTGGCGTGTACGTCTTAACATGTAGCATCTAAAGAGAACCAAAAGGAGAATTTTCTTTCGTCAAAATTTTTCAGAAAATCACGTTTTAAGGAAATCCCGCATCGTGCGAAATTATCTTGTTTTTCCTAAACAACACGTTGTAAGTCGAAAAGCTTTCATGTTGCGTGTATGTCTACGTGTGTAGCCTCAAAAGAGAAGGCACAGGACAGTTTTCTCTCGAAAGGATATGTAAGAATACCACTTCATAAGGAAATACAGTTTTGCAGAGTAAAGACATATACGTACGCATTGGAAACTCTTTACGAGAAGAAATAACGCATAGTACAAAATTAGCTTGTATCTCCAAAACTACACGTTGTATCTCGAAAAGAATTGTTGTGGCGTGTACGTCTTAACATGTAGCATCTAAAGAGAACCAAAAGGAGAATTTTCTTTCGTCAAAATTTTTCAGAAAATCACGTTTTAAGGAAATCCCGCATCGTGCGAAATTATCTTGTTTTTCCTAAACAACACGTTGTAAGTCGAAAAGCTTTCATGTTGCGTGTATGTCTAAGTGTGTAGCCTCAAAAGAGAAGGCACAGGACAGTTTTCTCTCGAAAGGATATGTAAGAATACCACTTCATAAGGAAATACAGTTTTGCAGAGTAAAGACATATACGTACGCATTGGAAACTCTTTACGAGAAGAAATAACGCATCGTACAAAATTAGCTTGTATCTCCAAAACTACACGTTGTATCTCGAAAAGAATTGTTGTGGCGTGTACGTCTTAACATGTAGCATCTAAAGAGAACCAAAAGGAGAATTTTCTTTCGTCAAAATTTTTCAGAAAATCACGTTTTAAGGAAATCCCGCATCGTGCGAAATTATCTTGTTTTTCCTAAACAACACGTTGTAAGTCGAAAAGCTTTCATGTTGCGTGTATGTCTAAGTGTGTAGCCTGAAAAGAGAAGGCACAGGACAGTTTTCTCTCGAAAGGATATGTAAGAATACCACTTCATAAGGAAATACAGTTTTGCAGAGTAAAGACATATACGTACGCATTGGAAACTCTTTACGAGAAGAAATAACGCATAGTACAAAATTAGCTTGTATCTCCAAAACTACACGTTGTATCTCGAAAAGAATTGTTGTGGCGTGTACGTCTTAACATGTAGCATCTAAAGAGAACCAAAAGGAGAATTTTCTTTCGTCAAAATTTTTCAGAAAATCACGTTTTAAGGAAATCCCGCATCGTGCGAAATTATCTTGTTTTTCCTAAACAACACGTTGTAAGTCGAAAAGCTTTCATGTTGCGTGTATGTCTACGTGTGTAGCCTCAAAAGAGAAGGCACAGGACAGTTTTCTCTCGAAAGGATATGTAAGAATACCACTTCATAAGGAAATACAGTTTTGCAGAGTAAAGACATATACGTACGCATTGGAAACTCTTTACGAGAAGAAATAACGCATAGTACAAAATTAGCTTGTATCTCCAAAACTACACGTTGTATCTCGAAAAGAATTGTTGTGGCGTGTACGTCTTAACATGTAGCATCTAAAGAGAACCAAAAGGAGAATTTTCTTTCGTCAAAATTTTTCAGAAAATCACGTTTTAAGGAAATCCCGCATCGTGCGAAATTATCTTGTTTTTCCTAAACAACACGTTGTAAGTCGAAAAGCTTTCATGTTGCGTGTATGTCTACGTGTGTAGCCTCAAAATAGAAGGCACAGGACAGTTTTCTCTCGAAAGGATATGTAAGAATACCACTTCATAAGGAAATACAGTTTTGCAGAGTAAAGACATATACGTACGCATTGGAAACTCTTTACGAGAAGAAATAACGCATAGTACAAAATTAGCTTGTATCTCCAAAACTACACGTTGTATCTCGAAAAGAATTGTTGTGGCGTGTACGTCTTAACATGTAGCATCTAAAGAGAACCAAAAGGAGAATTTTCTTTCGTCAAAATTTTTCAGAAAATCACGTTTTAAGGAAATCCCGCATCGTGCGAAATTATCTTGTTTTTCCTAAACAACACGTTGTAAGTCGAAAAGCTTTCATGTTGCGTGTATGTCTAAGTGTGTAGCCTCAAAAGAGAAGGCACAGGACAGTTTTCTCTCGAAAGGATATGTAAGAATACCACTTCATAAGGAAATACAGTTTTGCAGAGTAAAGACATATACGTACGCATTGGAAACTCTTTACGAGAAGAAATAACGCATCGTACAAAATTAGCTTGTATCTCCAAAACTACACGTTGTATCTCGAAAAGAATTGTTGTGGCGTGTACGTCTTAACATGTAGCATCTAAAGAGAACCAAAAGGAGAATTTTCTTTCGTCAAAATTTTTCAGAAAATCACGTTTTAAGGAAATCCCGCATCGTGCGAAATTATCTTGTTTTTCCTAAACAACACGTTGTAAGTCGAAAAGCTTTCATGTTGCGTGTATGTCTAAGTGTGTAGCCTCAAAAGAGAAGGCACAGGACAGTTTTCTCTCGAAAGGATATGTAAGAATACCACTTCATAAGGAAATACAGTTTTGCAGAGTAAAGACATATACGTACGCATTGGAAACTCTTTACGAGAAGAAATAACGCATCGTACAAAATTAGCTTGTATCTCCAAAACTACACGTTGTATCTCGAAAAGAATTGTTGTGGCGTGTACGTCTTAACATGTAGCATCTAAAGAGAACCAAAAGGAGAATTTTCTTTCGTCAAAATTTTTCAGAAAATCACGTTTTAAGGAAATCCCGCATCGTGCGAAATTATCTTGTTTTTCCTAAACAACACGTTGTAAGTCGAAAAGCTTTCATGTTGCGTGTATGTCTACGTGTGTAGCCTCAAAAGAGAAGGCACAGGACAGTTTTCTCTCGAAAGGATATGTAAGAATACCACTTCATAAGGAAATACAGTTTTGCAGAGTAAAGACATATACGTACGCATTGGAAACTCTTTACGAGAAGAAATAACGCATAGTACAAAATTAGCTTGTATCTCCAAAACTACACGTTGTATCTCGAAAAGAATTGTTGTGGCGTGTACGTCTTAACATGTAGCATCTAAAGAGAACCAAAAGGAGAATTTTCTTTCGTCAAAATTTTTCAGAAAATCACGTTTTAAGGAAATCCCGCATCGTGCGAAATTATCTTGTTTTTCCTAAACAACACGTTGTAAGTCGAAAAGCTTTCATGTTGCGTGTATGTCTAAGTGTGTAGCCTCAAAAGAGAAGGCACAGGACAGTTTTCTCTCGAAAGGATATGTAAGAATACCACTTCATAAGGAAATACAGTTTTGCAGAGTAAAGACATATACGTACGCATTGGAAACTCTTTACGAGAAGAAATAACGCATCGTACAAAATTAGCTTGTATCTCCAAAACTACACGTTGTATCTCGAAAAGAATTGTTGTGGCGTGTACGTCTTAACATGTAGCATCTAAAGAGAACCAAAAGGAGAATTTTCTTTCGTCAAAATTTTTCAGAAAATCACGTTTTAAGGAAATCCCGCATCGTGCGAAATTATCTTGTTTTTCCTAAACAACACGTTGTAAGTCGAAAAGCTTTCATGTTGCGTGTATGTCTACGTGTGTAGCCTCAAAAGAGAAGGCTCAGGACAGTTTTCTCTCGAAAGGATATGTAAGAATACCACTTCATAAGGAAATACAGTTTTGCAGAGTAAAGACATATACGTACGCATTGGAAACTCTTTACGAGAAGAAATAATGCATCGTACAAAATTAGCTTGTATCTCCAAAACTACACGTTGTATCTCGAAAAGAATTGTTGTGGCGTGTACGTCTTAACATGTAGCATCTAAAGAGAACCAAAAGGAGAATTTTCTTTCGTCAAAATTTTTCAGAAAATCACGTTTTAAGGAAATCCCGCATCGTGCGAAATTATCTTGTTTTTCCTAAACAACACGTTGTAAGTCGAAAAGCTTTCATGTTGCGTGTATGTCTAAGTGTGTAGCCTCAAAAGAGAAGGCACAGGACAGTTTTCTCTCGAAAGGATATGTAAGAATACCACTTCATAAGGAAATACAGTTTTGCAGAGTAAAGACATATACGTACGCATTGGAAACTCTTTACGAGAAGAAATAACGCATAGTACAAAATTAGCTTGTATCTCCAAAACTACACGTTGTATCTCGAAAAGAATTGTTGTGGCGTGTACGTCTTAACATGTAGCATCTAACGAGAACCAAAAGGAGAATTTTCTTTCGTCAAAATTTTTCAGAAAATCACGTTTTAAGGAAATCCCGCATCGTGCGAAATTATCTTGTTTTTCCTAAACAACACGTTGTAAGTCGAAAAGCTTTCATGTTGCGTGTATGTCTAAGTGTGTAGCCTCAAAAGAGAAGGCACAGGACAGTTTTCTCTCGAAAGGATATGTAAGAATACCACTTCATAAGGAAATACAGTTTTGCAGAGTAAAGACATATACGTACGCATTGGAAACTCTTTACGAGAAGAAATAACGCATCGTACAAAATTAGCTTGTATCTCCAAAACTACACGTTGTATCTCGAAAAGAATTGTTGTGGCGTGTACGTCTTAACATGTAGCATCTAAAGAGAACCAAAAGGAGAATTTTCTTTCGTCAAAATTTTTCAGAAAATCACGTTTTAAGGAAATCCCGCATCGTGCGAAATTATCTTGTTTTTCCTAAACAACACGTTGTAAGTCGAAAAGCTTTCATGTTGCGTGTATGTCTAAGTGTGTAGCCTCAAAAGAGAAGGCACAGGACAGTTTTCTCTCGAAAGGATATGTAAGAATACCACTTCATAAGGAAATACAGTTTTGCAGAGTAAAGACATATACGTACGCATTGGAAACTCTTTACGAGAAGAAATAACGCATCGTACAAAATTAGCTTGTATCTCCAAAACTACACGTTGTATCTCGAAAAGAATTGTTGTGGCGTGTACGTCTTAACATGTAGCATCTAAAGAGAACCAAAAGGAGAATTTTCTTTCGTCAAAATTTTTCAGAAAATCACGTTTTAAGGAAATCCCGCATCGTGCGAAATTATCTTGTTTTTCCTAAACAACACGTTGTAAGTCGAAAAGCTTTCATGTTGCGTGTATGTCTACGTGTGTAGCCTCAAAAGAGAAGGCACAGGACAGTTTTCTCTCGAAAGGATATGTAAGAATACCACTTCATAAGGAAATACAGTTTTGCAGAGTAAAGACATATACGTACGCATTGGAAACTCTTTACGAGAAGAAATAACGCATAGTACAAAATTAGCTTGTATCTCCAAAACTACACGTTGTATCTCGAAAAGAATTGTTGTGGCGTGTACGTCTTAACATGTAGCATCTAAAGAGAACCAAAAGGAGAATTTTCTTTCGTCAAAATTTTTCAGAAAATCACGTTTTAAGGAAATCCCGCATCGTGCGAAATTATCTTGTTTTTCCTAAACAACACGTTGTAAGTCGAAAAGCTTTCATGTTGCGTGTATGTCTAAGTGTGTAGCCTCAAAAGAGAAGGCACAGGACAGTTTTCTCTCGAAAGGATATGTAAGAATACCACTTCATAAGGAAATACAGTTTTGCAGAGTAAAGACATATACGTACGCATTGGAAACTCTTTACGAGAAGAAATAACGCATCGTACAAAATTAGCTTGTATCTCCAAAACTACACGTTGTATCTCGAAAAGAATTGTTGTGGCGTGTACGTCTTAACATGTAGCATCTAAAGAGAACCAAAAGGAGAATTTTCTTTCGTCAAAATTTTTCAGAAAATCACGTTTTAAGGAAATCCCGCATCGTGCGAAATTATCTTGTTTTTCCTAAACAACACGTTGTAAGTCGAAAAGCTTTCATGTTGCGTGTATGTCTACGTGTGTAGCCTCAAAAGAGAAGGCTCAGGACAGTTTTCTCTCGAAAGGATATGTAAGAATACCACTTCATAAGGAAATACAGTTTTGCAGAGTAAAGACATATACGTACGCATTGGAAACTCTTTACGAGAAGAAATAATGCATCGTACAAAATTAGCTTGTATCTCCAAAACTACACGTTGTATCTCGAAAAGAATTGTTGTGGCGTGTACGTCTTAACATGTAGCATCTAAAGAGAACCAAAAGGAGAATTTTCTTTCGTCAAAATTTTTCAGAAAATCACGTTTTAAGGAAATCCCGCATCGTGCGAAATTATCTTGTTTTTCCTAAACAACACGTTGTAAGTCGAAAAGCTTTCATGTTGCGTGTATGTCTAAGTGTGTAGCCTCAAAAGAGAAGGCACAGGACAGTTTTCTCTCGAAAGGATATGTAAGAATACCACTTCATAAGGAAATACAGTTTTGCAGAGTAAAGACATATACGTACGCATTGGAAACTCTTTACGAGAAGAAATAACGCATAGTACAAAATTAGCTTGTATCTCCAAAACTACACGTTGTATCTCGAAAAGAATTGTTGTGGCGTGTACGTCTTAACATGTAGCATCTAACGAGAACCAAAAGGAGAATTTTCTTTCGTCAAAATTTTTCAGAAAATCACGTTTTAAGGAAATCCCGCATCGTGCGAAATTATCTTGTTTTTCCTAAACAACACGTTGTAAGTCGAAAAGCTTTCATGTTGCGTGTATGTCTAAGTGTGTAGCCTCAAAAGAGAAGGCACAGGACAGTTTTCTCTCGAAAGGATATGTAAGAATACCACTTCATAAGGAAATACAGTTTTGCAGAGTAAAGACATATACGTACGCATTGGAAACTCTTTACGAGAAGAAATAACGCATCGTACAAAATTAGCTTGTATCTCCAAAACTACACGTTGTATCTCGAAAAGAATTGTTGTGGCGTGTACGTCTTAACATGTAGCATCTAAAGAGAACCAAAAGGAGAATTTTCTTTCGTCAAAATTTTTCAGAAAATCACGTTTTAAGGAAATCCCGCATCGTGCGAAATTATCTTGTTTTTCCTAAACAACACGTTGTAAGTCGAAAAGCTTTCATATTGCGTGTATGTCTAAGTGTGTAGCCTCAAAAGAGAAGGCACAGGACAGTTTTCTCTCGAAAGGATATGTAAGAATACCACTTCATAAGGAAATACAGTTTTGCAGAGTAAAGACATATACGTACGCATTGGAAACTCTTTACGAGAAGAAATAACGCATAGTACAAAATTAGCTTGTATCTCCAAAACTACACGTTGTATCTCGAAAAGAATTGTTGTGGCGTGTACGTCTTAACATGTAGCATCTAAAGAGAACCAAAAGGAGAATTTTCTTTCGTCAAAATTTTTCAGAAAATCACGTTTTAAGGAAATCCCGCATCGTGCGAAATTATCTTGTTTTTCCTAAACAACACGTTGTAAGTCGAAAAGCTTTCATGTTGCGTGTATGTCTAAGTGTGTAGCCTCAAAAGAGAAGGCACAGGACAGTTTTCTCTCGAAAGGATATGTAAGAATACCACTTCATAAGGAAATACAGTTTTGCAGAGTAAAGACATATACGTACGCATTGGAAACTCTTTACGAGAACAAATAACGCATAGTACAAAATTAGCTTGTATCTCCAAAACTACACGTTGTATCTCGAAAAGAATTGTTGTGGCGTGTACGTCTTAACATGTAGCATCTAAAGAGAACCAAAAGGAGAATTTTCTTTCGTCAAAATTTTTCAGAAAATCACGTTTTAAGGAAATCCCGCATCGTGCGAAATTATCTTGTTTTTCCTAAACAACACGTTGTAAGTCGAAAAGCTTTCATGTTGCGTGTATGTCTAAGTGTGTAGCCTCAAAAGAGAAGGCACAGGACAGTTTTCTCTCGAAAGGATATGTAAGAATACCACTTCATAAGGAAATACAGTTTTGCAGAGTAAAGACATATACGTACGCATTGGAAACTCTTTACGAGAAGAAATAACGCATAGTACAAAATTAGCTTGTATCTCCAAAACTACACGTTGTATCTCGAAAAGAATGGTTGTGGCGTGTACGTCTTAACATGTAGCATTTAAAGAGAACCAAAAGGAGAATTTTCTTTCGTCAAAATATTTCAGAAAATCACGTTTTAAGGAAATCCCGCATCGTGCGAAATTATCTTGTTTTTCCTAAACAACACGTTGTAAGTCGAAAAGCTTTCATGTTGCGTGTATGTCTAAGTGTGTAGCCTCAAAAGAGAAGGCACAGGACAGTTTTCTCTCGAAAGGATATGTAAGAATACCACTTCATAAGGAAATACAGTTTTGCAGAGTAAAGACATATACGTACGCATTGGAAACTCTTTACGAGAAGAAATAACGCATAGTACAAAATTAGCTTGTATCTCCAAAACTACACGTTTTATCTCGAAAAGAATTGTTGTGGCGTGTACGTCTTAACATGTAGCATCTAAAGAGAACCAAAAGGAGAATTTTCTTTCGTCAAAATTTTTCAGAAAATCACGTTTTAAGGAAATCCCGCATCGTGCGAAATTATCTTGTTTTTCCTAAACAACACGTTGTAAGTCGAAAAGCTTTCATGTTGCGTGTATGTCTAAGTGTGTAGCCTCAAAAGAGAAGGCACAGGACAGTTTTCTCTTGAAAGGATATGTAAGAATACCACTTCATAAGGAAATAGAGTTTTGCAGAGTAAAGACATATACGTACGCATTGGAAACTCTTTACGAGAAGAAATAACGCATCGTACAAAATTAGCTTGTATCTCCAAAACTACACTTTGTATCTCGAAAAGAATTGTTGTGGCGTGTACGTCTTAACATGTAGCATCTAAAGAGAACCAAAAGGAGAATTTTCTTTCGTCAAAATTTTTCAGAAAATCACGTTTTAAGGAAATCCCGCATCGTGCGAAATTATCTTGTTTTTCCTAAACAACACGTTGTAAGTCGAAAAGCTTTCATGTTGCGTGTATGTCTAAGTGTGTAGCCTCAAAAGAGAAGGCACAGGACAGTTTTCTCTCGAAAGGATATGTAAGAATACCACTTCATAAGGAAATACAGTTTTGCAGAGTAAAGACATATACGTACGCATTGGAAACTCTTTACGAGAAGAAATAACGCATCGTACAAAATTAGCTTGTATCTCCAAAACTACACGTTGTATCTCGAAAAGAATTGTTGTGGCGTGTACGTCTTAACATGTAGCATCTAAAGAGAACCAAAAGGAGAATTTTCTTTCGTCAAAATTTTTCAGAAAATCACGTTTTAAGGAAATCCCGCATCGTGCGAAATTATCTTGTTTTTCCTAAACAACACGTTGTAAGTCGAAAAGCTTTCATGTTGCGTGTATGTCTAAGTGTGTAGCCTCAAAAGAGAAGGCACAGGACAGTTTTCTCTCGAAAGGATATGTAAGAATACCACTTCATAAGGAAATACAGTTTTGCAGAGTAAAGACATATACGTACGCATTGGAAACTCTTTACGAGAAGAAATAACGCATAGTACAAAATTAGTTTGTATCTCCAAAACTACACGTTGTATCTCGAAAAGAATTGTTGTGGCGTGTACGTATTAACATGTAGCATCTAAAGAGAACCAAAAGGAGAATTTTCTTTCGTCAAAATTTTTCAGAAAATCACGTTTTAAGGAAATCCCGCATCGTGCGAAATTATCTTGTTTTTCCTAAACAACACGTTGTAAGTCGAAAAGCTTTCATGTTGCGTGTATGTCTAAGTGTGTAGCCTCAAAAGAGAAGGCACAGGACAGTTTTCTCTCGAAAGGATATGTAAGAATACCACTTCATAAGGAAATACAGTTTTGCAGAGTAAAGACATATACGTACGCATTGGAAACTCTTTACGAGAAGAAATAACGCATCGTACAAAATTAGCTTGTATCTCCAAAACTACACGTTGTATCTCGAAAAGAATTGTTGTGGCGTGTACGTCTTAACATGTAGCATCTAAAGAGAACCAAAAGGAGAATTTTCTTTCGTCAAAATTTTTCAGAAAATCACGTTTTAAGGAAATCCCGCATCGTGCGAAATTATCTTGTTTTTCCTAAACAACACGTTGTAAGTCGAAAAGCTTTCATGTTGCGTGTATGTCTAAGTGTGTAGCCTCAAAAGAGAAGGCACAGGACAGTTTTCTCTCGAAAGGATATGTAAGAATACCACTTCATAAGGAAATACAGTTTTGCAGAGTAAAGACATATACGTACGCATTGGAAACTCTTTACGAGAAGAAATAACGCATCGTACAAAATTAGCTTGTATCTCCAAAACTACACGTTGTATCTCGAAAAGAATTGTTGTGGCGTGTACGTCTTAACATGTAGCATCTAAAGAGAACCAAAAGGAGAATTTTCTTTCGTCAAAATTTTTCAGAAAATCACGTTTTAAGGAAATCCCGCATCGTGCGAAATTATCTTGTTTTTCCTAAACAACACGTTGTAAGTCGAAAAGCTTTCATGTTGCGTGTATGTCTACGTGTGTAGCCTCAAAAGAGAAGGCACAGGACAGTTTTCTCTCGAAAGGATATGTAAGAATACCACTTCATAAGGAAATACAGTTTTGCAGAGTAAAGACATATACGTACGCATTGGAAACTCTTTACGAGAAGAAATAACGCATAGTACAAAATTAGCTTGTATCTCCAAAACTACACGTTGTATCTCGAAAAGAATTGTTGTGGCGTGTACGTCTTAACATGTAGCATCTAAAGAGAACCAAAAGGAGAATTTTCTTTCGTCAAAATTTTTCAGAAAATCACGTTTTAAGGAAATCCCGCATCGTGCGAAATTATCTTGTTTTTCCTAAACAACACGTTGTAAGTCGAAAAGCTTTCATGTTGCGTGTATGTCTAAGTGTGTAGCCTCAAAAGAGAAGGCACAGGACAGTTTTCTCTCGAAAGGATATGTAAGAATACCACTTCATAAGGAAATACAGTTTTGCAGAGTAAAGACATATACGTACGCATTGGAAACTCTTTACGAGAAGAAATAACGCATAGTACAAAATTAGCTTGTATCTCCAAAACTACACGTTGTATCTCGAAAAGAATTGTTGTGGCGTGTACGTCTTAACATGTAGCATCTAAAGAGAACCAAAAGGAGAATTTTCTTTCGTCAAAATTTTTCAGAAAATCATGTTTTAAGGAAATCCCGCATCGTGCGAAATTATCTTGTTTTTCCTAAACAACACGTTGTGGGTCGAAAAGCTTTCATGTTGCGTGTATGTCTAAGTGTGTAGCCTCAAAAGAGAAGGCACAGGACAGTTTTCTCTCGAAAGGATATGTAAGAATACCACTTCATAAGGAAATACAGTTTTGCAGAGTAAAGACATATACGTACGCATTGGAAACTCTTTACGAGAAGAAATATCGCATAGTACAAAATTAGCTTGTATCTCCAAAACTACACGTTGTATCTCGAAAAGAATTGTTGTGGCGTGTACGTCTTAACATGTAGCATCTAAAGAGAACCAAAAGGAGAATTTTCTTTCGTCAAAATTTTTCAGAAAATCACGTTTTAAGGAAATCCCGCATCGTGCGAAATTATCTTGTTTTTCCTAAACAACACGTTGTAAGTCGAAAAGCTTTCATGTTGCGTGTATGTCTAAGTGTGTAGCCTCAAAAGAGAAGGCACAGGACAGTTTTCTCTCGAAAGGATATGTAAGAATACCACTTCATAAGGAAATACAGTTTTGCAGAGTAAAGACATATACGTACGCATTGGAAACTCTTTACGAGAAGAAATAACGCATAGTACAAAATTAGCTTGTATCTCCAAAACTACACGTTGTATCTCGAAAAGAATTGTTGTGGCGTGTACGTCTTAACATGTAGCATCTAAAGAGAACCAAAAGGAGAATTTTCTTTCGTCAAAATTTTTCAGAAAATCACGTTTTAAGGAAATCCCGCATCGTGCGAAATTATCTTGTTTTTCCTAAACAACACGTTGTAAGTCGAAAAGCTTTCATGTTGCGTGTATGTCTAAGTGTGTAGCCTCAAAAGAGAAGGCACAGGACAGTTTTCTCTCGAAAGGATATGTAAGAATACCACTTCATAAGGAAATACAGTTTTGCAGAGTAAAGACATATACGTACGCATTGGAAACTCTTTACGAGAAGAAATAACGCATAGTACAAAATTAGCTTGTATCTCCAAAACTACACGTTGTATCTCGAAAAGAATTGTTGTGGCGTGTACGTCTTAACATGTAGCATCTAAAGAGAACCAAAAGGAGAATTTTCTTTCGTCAAAATTTTTCAGAAAATCACGTTTTAAGGAAATCCCGCATCGTGCGAAATTATCTTGTTTTTCCTAAACAACACGTTGTAAGTCGAAAAGCTTTCATGTTGCGTGTATGTCTAAGTGTGTAGCCTCAAAAGAGAAGGCACAGGACAGTTTTCTCTCGAAAGGATATGTAAGAATACCACTTCATAAGGAAATACAGTTTTGCAGAGTAAAGACATATACGTACGCATTGGAAACTCTTTACGAGAAGAAATAACGCATAGTACAAAATTAGCTTGTATCTCCAAAACTACACGTTGTATCTCGAAAAGAATTGTTGTGGCGTGTACGTCTTAACATGTAGCATCTAAAGAGAACCAAAAGGAGAATTTTCTTTCGTCAAAATTTTTCAGAAAATCACGTTTTAAGGAAATCCCGCATCGTGCGAAATTATCTTGTTTTTCCTAAACAACACGTTGTAAGTCGAAAAGCTTTCATGTTGCGTGTATGTCTAAGTGTGTAGCCTCAAAAGAGAAGGCACAGGACAGTTTTCTCTCGAAAGGATATGTAAGAATACCACTTCATAAGGAAATACAGTTTTGCAGAGTAAAGACATATACGTACGCATTGGAAACTCTTTACGAGAAGAAATAACGCATCGTACAAAATTAGCTTGTATCTCCAAAACTACACGTTGTATCTCGAAAAGAATTGTTGTGGCGTGTACGTCTTAACATGTAGCATCTAAAGAGAACCAAAAGGAGAATTTTCTTTCGTCAAAATTTTTCAGAAAATCACGTTTTAAGGAAATCCCGCATCGTGCGAAATTATCTTGTTTTTCCTAAACAACACGTTGTAAGTCGAAAAGCTTTCATGTTGCGTGTATGTCTAAGTGTGTAGCCTCAAAAGAGAAGGCACAGGACAGTTTTCTCTCGAAAGGATATGTAAGAATACCACTTCATAAGGAAATACAGTTTTGCAGAGTAAAGACATATACGTACGCATTGGAAACTCTTTACGAGAAGAAATAACGCATAGTACAAAATTAGCTTGTATCTCCAAAACTACACGTTGTATCTCGAAAAGAATTGTTGTGGCGTGTACGTCTTAACATGTAGCATCTAAAGAGAACCAAAAGGAGAATTTTCTTTCGTCAAAATTTTTCAGAAAATCACGTTTTAAGGAAATCCCGCATCGTGCGAAATTATCTTGTTTTTCCTAAACAACACGTTGTAAGTCGAAAAGCTTTCATGTTGCGTGTATGTCTAAGTGTGTAGCCACAAAAGAGAAGGCACAGGACAGTTTTCTCTCGAAAGGATATGTAAGAATACCACTTCATAAGGAAATACAGTTTTGCAGAGTAAAGACATATACGTACGCATTGGAAACTCTTTACGAGAAGAAATAACGCATAGTACAAAATTAGCTTGTATCTCCAAAACTACACGTTGTATCTCGAAAAGAATTGTTGTGGCGTGTACGTCTTAACATGTAGCATCTAAAGAGAACCAAAAGGAGAATTTTCTTTCGTCAAAATTTTTCAGAAAATCACGTTTTAAGGAAATCCCGCATCGTGCGAAATTATCTTGTTTTTCCTAAACAACACGTTGTAAGTCGAAAAGCTTTCATGTTGCGTGTATGTCTAAGTGTGTAGCCTCAAAAGAGAAGGCACAGGACAGTTTTCTCTCGAAAGGATATGTAAGAATACCACTTCATAAGGAAATACAGTTTTGCAGAGTAAAGACATATACGTACGCATTGGAAACTCTTTACGAGAAGAAATAACGCATCGTACAAAATTAGCTTGTATCTCCAAAACTACACGTTGTATCTCGAAAAGAATGGTTGTGGCGTGTACGTCTTAACATGTAGCATTTAAAGAGAACCAAAAGGAGAATTTTCTTTCGTCAAAATTTTTCAGAAAATCACGTTTTAAGGAAATCCCGCATCGTGCGAAATTATCTTGTTTTTCCTAAACAACACGTTGTAAGTCGAAAAGCTTTCATGTTGCATGTATGTCTAAGTGTGTAGCCTCAAAAGAGAAGGCACAGGACAGTTTTCTCTCGAAAGGATATGTAAGAATACCACTTCATAAGGAAATAGAGTTTTGCAGAGTAAAGACATATACGTACGCATTGGAAACTCTTTACGAGAAGAAATAACGCATAGTACAAAATTAGCTTGTATCTCCAAAACTACACGTTTTATCTCGAAAAGAATTGTTGTGGCGTGTACGTCTTAACATGTAGCATCTAAAGAGAACCAAAAGGAGAATTTTCTTTCGTCAAAATTTTTCAGAAAATCACGTTTTAAGGAAATCCCGCATCGTGCGAAATTATCTTGTTTTTCCTAAACAACACGTTGTAAGTCGAAAAGCTTTAATGTTGCCTGTATGTCTAAGTGTGTAGCCTCAAAAGAGAAGGCACAGGACAGTTTTCTCTCGAAAGGATATGTAAGAATACCACTTCATAAGGAAATAGAGTTTTGCAGAGTAAAGACATATACGTACGCATTGGAAACTCTTTACGAGAAGAAATAACGCATCGTACAAAATTAGCTTGTATCTCCAAAACTACACGTTGTATCTCGAAAAGAATTGTTGTGGCGTGTACGTCTTAACATGTAGCATCTAAAGAGAACCAAAAGGAGAATTTTCTTTCGTCAAAATTTTTCAGAAAATCACGTTTTAAGGAAATCCCGCATCGTGCGAAATTATCTTGTTTTTCCTAAACAACACGTTGTAAGTCGAAAAGCTTTCATGTTGCGTGTATGTCTAAGTGTGTAGCCTCAAAAGAGAAGGCACAGGACAGTTTTCTCTCGAAAGGATATGTAAGAATACCACTTCATAAGGAAATACAGTTTTGCAGAGTAAAGACATATACGTACGCATTGGAAACTCTTTACGAGAAGAAATAACGCATAGTACAAAATTAGTTTGTATCTCCAAAACTACACGTTGTATCTCGAAAAGAATTGTTGTGGCGTGTACGTCTTAACATGTAGCATCTAAAGAGAACCAAAAGGAGAATTTTCTTTCGTCAAAATTTTTCAGAAAATCACGTTTTAAGGAAATCCCGCATCGTGCGAAATTATCTTGTTTTTCCTAAACAACACGTTGTAAGTCGAAAAGCTTTCATGTTGCGTGTATGTCTAAGTGTGTAGCCTCAAAAGAGAAGGCACAGGACAGTTTTCTCTCGAAAGGATATGTAAGAATACCACTTCATAAGGAAATACAGTTTTGCAGAGTAAAGACATATACGTACGCATTGGAAACTCTTTACGAGAAGAAATAACGCATCGTACAAAATTAGCTTGTATCTCCAAAACTACACGTTGTATCTCGAAAAGAATTGTTGTGGCGTGTACGTCTTAACATGTAGCATCTAAAGAGAACCAAAAGGAGAATTTTCTTTCGTCAAAATTTTTCAGAAAATCACGTTTTAAGGAAATCCCGCATCGTGCGAAATTATCTTGTTTTTCCTAAACAACACGTTGTAAGTCGAAAAGCTTTCATGTTGCGTGTATGTCTAAGTGTGTAGCCTCAAAAGAGAAGGCACAGGACAGTTTTCTCTCGAAAGGATATGTAAGAATACCACTTCATAAGGAAATAGAGTTTTGCAGAGTAAAGACATATACGTACGCATTGGAAACTCTTTACGAGAAGAAATAACGCATAGTAAAAAATTAGCTTGTATCTCCAAAACTACACGTTGTATCTCGAAAAGAATTGTTGTGGCGTGTACGTCTTAACATGTAGCATCTAAAGAGAACCAAAAGGAGAATTTTCTTTCGTCAAAATTTTTCAGAAAATCACGTTTTAAGGAAATCCCGCATCGTGCGAAATTATCTTGTTTTTCTTAAACAACACGTTGTAAGTCGAAAAGCTTTCATGTTGCGTGTATGTCTAAGTGTGTAGCCTCAAAAGAGAAGGCACAGGACAGTTTTCTCTCGAAAGGATATGTAAGAATACCACTTCATAAGGAAATACAGTTTTGCAGAGTAAAGACATATACGTACGCATTGGAAACTCTTTACGAGAAGAAATAACGCATAGTACAAAATTAGCTTGTATCTCCAAAACTACACGTTGTATCTCGAAAAGAATTGTTGTGGCGTGTACGTCTTAACATGTAGCATCTAAAGAGAACCAAAAGGAGAATTTTCTTTCGTCAAAATTTTTCAGAAAATCACGTTTTAAGGAAATCCCGCATCGTGCGAAATTATCTTGTTTTTCCTAAACAACACGTTGTAAGTCGAAAAGCTTTCATGTTGCGTGTATGTCTACGTGTGTAGCCTCAAAAGAGAAGGCACAGGACAGTTTTCTCTCGAAAGGATATGTAAGAATACCACTTCATAAGGAAATACAGTTTTGCAGAGTAAAGACATATACGTACGCATTGGAAACTCTTTACGAGAAGAAATAACGCATAGTACAAAATTAGCTTGTATCTCCAAAACTACACGTTGTATCTCGAAAAGAATTGTTGTGGCGTGTACGTCTTAACATGTAGCATCTAAAGAGAACCAAAAGGAGAATTTTCTTTCGTCAAAATTTTTCAGAAAATCACGTTTTAAGGAAATCCCGCATCGTGCGAAATTATCTTGTTTTTCCTAAACAACACGTTGTAAGTCGAAAAGCTTTCATGTTGCGTGTATGTCTACGTGTGTAGCCTCAAAAGAGAAGGCACAGGACAGTTTTCTCTCGAAAGGATATGTAAGAATACCACTTCATAAGGAAATACAGTTTTGCAGAGTAAAGACATATACGTACGCATTGGAAACTCTTTACGAGAAGAAATAACGCATAGTACAAAATTAGCTTGTATCTCCAAAACTACACGTTGTATCTCGAAAAGAATGGTTGTGGCGTGTACGTCTTAACATGTAGCATTTAAAGAGAACCAAAAGGAGAATTTTCTTTCGTCAAAATTTTTCAGAAAATCACGTTTTAAGGAAATCCCGCATCGTGCGAAATTATCTTGTTTTTCCTAAACAACACGTTGTAAGTCGAAAAGCTTTCATGTTGCGGGTATGTCTAAGTGTGTAGCCTCAAAAGAGAAGGCACAGGACAGTTTTCTCTCGAAAGGATATGTAAGAATACCACTTCATAAGGAAATAGAGTTTTGCAGAGTAAAGACATATACGTACGCATTGGAAACTCTTTACGAGAAGAAATAACGCATAGTACAAAATTAGCTTGTATCTCCAAAACTACACGTTTTATCTCGAAAAGAATTGTTGTGGCGTGTACGTCTTAACATGTAGCATCTAAAGAGAACCAAAAGGAGAATTTTCTTTCGTCAAAATTTTTCAGAAAATCACGTTTTAAGGAAATCCCGCATCGTGCGAAATTATCTTGTTTTTCCTAAACAACACGTTGTAAGTCGAAAAGCTTTCATGTTGCGTGTATGTCTAAGTGTGTAGCCTCAAAAGAGAAGGCACAGGACAGTTTTCTCTCGAAAGGATATGTAAGAATACCACTTCATAAGGAAATACAGTTTTGCAGAGTAAAGACATATACGTACGCATTGGAAACTCTTTACGAGAAGAAATAACGCATCGTACAAAATTAGCTTGTATCTCCAAAACTACACGTTGTATCTCGAAAAGAATTGTTGTGGCGTGTACGTCTTAACATGTAGCATCTAAAGAGAACCAAAAGGAGAATTTTCTTTCGTCAAAATTTTTCAGAAAATCACGTTTTAAGGAAATCCCGCATCGTGCGAAATTATCTTGTTTTTCCTAAACAACACGTTGTAAGTCGAAAAGCTTTCATGTTGCGTGTATGTCTAAGTGTGTAGCCTCAAAAGAGAAGGCACAGGACAGTTTTCTCTCGAAAGGATATGTAAGAATACCACTTCATAAGGAAATAGAGTTTTGCAGAGTAAAGACATATACGTACGCATTGGAAACTCTTTACGAGAAGAAATAACGCATAGTAAAAAATTAGCTTGTATCTCCAAAACTACACGTTGTATCTCGAAAAGAATTGTTGTGGCGTGTACGTCTTAACATGTAGCATCTAAAGAGAACCAAAAGGAGAATTTTCTTTCGTCAAAATTTTTCAGAAAATCACGTTTTAAGGAAATCCCGCATCGTGCGAAATTATCTTGTTTTTCCTAAACAACACGTTGTAAGTCGAAAAGCTTTCATGTTGCGTGTATGTCTAAGTGTGTAGCCTCAAAAGAGAAGGCACAGGACAGTTTTCTCTCGAAAGGATATGTAAGAATACCACTTCATAAGGAAATACAGTTTTGCAGAGTAAAGACATATACGTACGCATTGGAAACTCTTTACGAGAAGAAATAACGCATAGTACAAAATTAGCTTGTATCTCCAAAACTACACGTTGTATCTCGAAAAGAATTGTTGTGGCGTGTACGTCTTAACATGTAGCATCTAAAGAGAACCCAAAGGAGAATTTTCTTTCTTCAAAATTTTTCAGAAAATCACGTTTTAAGGAAATCCCGCATCGTGCGAAATTATCTTGTTTTTCCTAAACAACACGTTGTAAGTCGAAAAGCTTTCATGTTGCGTGTATGTCTACGTGTGTAGCCTCAAAAGAGAAGGCACAGGACAGTTTTCTCTCGAAAGGATATGTAAAATACCACTTCATAAGGAAATACAGTTTTGCAGAGTAAAGACATATACGTACGCATTGGAAACTCTTTACGAGAAGAAATAACGCATAGTACAAAATTAGCTTGTATCTCCAAAACTACACGTTGTATCTCGAAAAGAATTGTTGTGGCGTGTACGTCTTAACATGTAGCATCTAAAGAGAACCAAAAGGAGAATTTTCTTTCGTCAAAATTTTTCAGAAAATCACGTTTTAAGGAAATCCCGCATCGTGCGAAATTATCTTGTTTTTCCTAAACAACACGTTGTAAGTCGAAAAGCTTTCATGTTGCGTGTATGTCTACGTGTGTAGCCTCAAAAGAGAAGGCACAGGACAGTTTTCTCTCGAAAGGATATGTAAGAATACCACTTCATAAGGAAATACAGTTTTGCAGAGTAAAGACATATACGTACGCATTGGAAACTCTTTACGAGAAGAAATAACGCATAGTACAAAATTAGCTTGTATCTCCAAAACTACACGTTGTATCTCGAAAAGAATGGTTGTGGCGTGTACGTCTTAACATGTAGCATTTAAAGAGAACCAAAAGGAGAATTTTCTTTCGTCAAAATTTTTCAGAAAATCACGTTTTAAGGAAATCCCGCATCGTGCGAAATTATCTTGTTTTTCCTAAACAACACGTTGTAAGTCGAAAAGCTTTCATGTTGCGTGTATGTCTAAGTGTGTAGCCTCAAAAGAGAAGGCACAGGACAGTTTTCTCTCGAAAGGATATGTAAGAATACCACTTCATAAGGAAATAGAGTTTTGCAGAGTAAAGACATATACGTACGCATTGGAAACTCTTTACGAGAAGAAATAACGCATAGTACAAAATTAGCTTGTATCTCCAAAACTACACGTTTTATCCCGAAAAGAATTGTTGTGGCGTGTACGTCTTAACATGTAGCATCTAAAGAGAACCAAAAGGAGAATTTTCTTTCGTCAAAATTTTTCAGAAAATCACGTTTTAAGGAAATCCCGCATCGTGCGAAATTATCTTGTTTTTCCTAAACAACACGTTGTAAGTCGAAAAGCTTTCATGTTGCGTGTATGTCTAAGTGTGTAGCCTCAAAAGAGAAGGCACAGGACAGTTTTCTCTCGAAAGGATATGTAAGAATACCACTTCATAAGGAAATAGAGTTTTGCAGAGTAAAGACATATACGTACGCATTGGAAACTCTTTACGAGAAGAAATAACGCATCGTACAAAATTAGCTTGTATCTCCAAAACTACACGTTGTATCTCGAAAAGAATTGTTGTGGCGTGTACGTCTTAACATGTAGCATCTAAAGAGAACCAAAAGGAGAATTTTCTTTCGTCAATATTTTTAGGAAAATCACGTTTTAAGGAAATCCCGCATCGTGCGAAATTATCTTGTTTTTCCTAAACAACACGTTGTAAGTCGAAAAGCTTTCATGTTGCGTGTATGTCTAAGTGTGTAGCCTCAAAAGAGAAGGCACAGGACAGTTTTCTCTCGAAAGGATATGTAAGAATACCACTTCATAAGGAAATACAGTTTTGCAGAGTAAAGACATATACGTACGCATTGGAAACTCTTTACGAGAAGAAATAACGCATAGTACAAAATTAGCTTGTATCTCCAAAACTACACGTTGTATCTCGAAAAGAATTGTTGTGGCGTGTACGTCTTAACATGTAGCATCTAAAGAGAACCAAAAGGAGAATTTTCTTTCGTCAAAATTTTTCAGAAAATCACGTTTTAAGGAAATCCCGCATCGTGCGAAATTATCTTGTTTTTCCTAAACAACACTTTGTAAGTCGAAAAGCTTTCATGTTGCGTGTATGTCTAAGTGTGTAGCCTCAAAAGAGAAGGCACAGGACAGTTTTCTCTCGAAAGGATATGTAAGAATACCACTTCATAAGGAAATACAGTTTTGCAGAGTAAAGACATATACGTACGCATTGGAAACTCTTTACGAGAAGAAATAACGCATCGTACAAAATTAGCTTGTATCTCCAAAACGACACGTTGTATCTCGAAAAGAATTGTTGTGGCGTGTACGTCTTAACATGTAGCATCTAAAGAGAACCAAAAGGAGAATTTTCTTTCGTCAAAATTTTTCAGAAAATCACGTTTTAAGGAAATCCCGCATCGTGCGAAATTATCTTGTTTTTCCTAAACAACACGTTGTAAGTCGAAAAGCTTTCATGTTGCGTGTATGTCTAAGTGTGTAGCCTCAAAAGAGAAGGCACAGGACAGTTTTCTCTCGAAAGGATATGTAAGAATACCACTTCATAAGGAAATACAGTTTTGCAGAGTAAAGACATATACGTACGCATTGGAAACTCTTTACGAGAAGAAATAACGCATAGTACAAAATTAGCTTGTATCTCCAAAACTACACGTTGTATCTCGAAAAGAATTGTTGTGGCGTGTACGTCTTAACATGTAGCATCTAAAGAGAACCAAAAGGAGAATTTTCTTTCGTCAAAATTTTTCAGAAAATCACGTTTTAAGGAAATCCCGCATCGTGCGAAATTATCTTGTTTTTCCTAAACAACACTTTGTAAGTCGAAAAGCTTTCATGTTGCGTGTATGTCTAAGTGTGTAGCCTCAAAAGAGAAGGCACAGGACAGTTTTCTCTCGAAAGGATATGTAAGAATACCACTTCATAAGGAAATACAGTTTTGCAGAGTAAAGACATATACGTACGCATTGGAAACTCTTTACGAGAAGAAATAACGCATCGTACAAAATTAGCTTGTATCTCCAAAACGACACGTTGTATCTCGAAAAGAATTGTTGTGGCGTGTACGTCTTAACATGTAGCATCTAAAGAGAACCAAAAGGAGAATTTTCTTTCGTCAAAATTTTTCAGAAAATCACGTTTTAAGGAAATCCCGCATCGTGCGAAATTATCTTGTTTTTCCTAAACAACACGTTGTAAGTCGAAAAGCTTTCATGTTGCGTGTATGTCTAAGTGTGTAGCCTCAAAAGAGAAGGCACAGGACAGTTTTCTCTCGAAAGGATATGTAAGAATACCACTTCATAAGGAAATACAGTTTTGCAGAGTAAAGACATATACGTACGCATTGGAAACTCTTTACGAGAAGAAATAACGCATAGTAAAAAATTAGCTTGTATCTCCAAAACTACACGTTGTATCTCGAAAAGAATTGTTGTGGCGTGTACGTCTTAACATGTAGCATCTAAAGAGAACCAAAAGGAGAATTTTCTTTCGTCAAAATTTTTCAGAAAATCACGTTTTAAGGAAATCCCGCATCGTGCGAAATTATCTTGTTTTTCCTAAACAACACGTTGTAAGTCGAAAAGCTTTCATGTTGCGTGTATGTCTAAGTGTGTAGCCTCAAAAGAGAAGGCACAGGACAGTTTTCTCTCGAAAGGATATGTAAGAATACCACTTCATAAGGAAATACAGTTTTGCAGAGTAAAGACATATACGTACGCATTGGAAACTCTTTACGAGAAGAAATAACGCATAGTAAAAAATTAGCTTGTATCTCCAAAACTACAGGTTGTATCTCGAAAAGAATTGTTGTGGCGTGTACGTCTTAACATGTAGCATCTAAAGAGAACCAAAAGGAGAATTTTCTTTCGTCAAAATTTTTCAGAAAATCACGTTTTAAGGAAATCCCGCATCGTGCGAAATTATCTTGTTTTTCCTAAACAACACGTTGTAAGTGGAAAAGCTTTCATGTTGCGTGTATGTCTAAGTGTGTAGCCTCAAAAGAGAAGGCACAGGACAGTTTTCTCTCGAAAGGATATGTAAGAATACCACTTCATAAGGAAATACAGTTTTGCAGAGTAAAGACATATACGTACGCATTGGAAACTCTTTACGAGAAGAAATAACGCATAGTACAAAATTAGCTTGTATCTCCAAAACTACACGTTGTATCTCGAAAAGAATGGTTGTGGCGTGTACGTCTTAACATGTAGCATTTAAAGAGAACCAAAAGGAGAATTTTCTTTCGTCAAAATTTTTCAGAAAATCACGTTTTAAGGAAATCCCGCATCGTGCGAAATTATCTTGTTTTTCCTAAACAACACGTTGTAAGTCGAAAAGCTTTCATGTTGCGTGTATGTCTAAGTGTGTAGCCTCAAAAGAGAAGGCACAGGACAGTTTTCTCTCGAAAGGATATGTAAGAATACCACTGCATAAGGAAATAGAGTTTTGCAGAGTAAAGACATATACGTACGCATTGGAAACTCTTTACGAGAAGAAATAACGCATAGTACAAAATTAGCTTGTATCTCCAAAACTACACGTTGTATCTCGAAAAGAATTGTTGTGGCGTGTACGTCTTAACATGTAGCATCTAAAGAGAACCAAAAGGAGAATTTTCTTTCGTCAAAATTTTTCAGAAAATCACGTTTTAAGGAAATCCCGCATCGTGCGAAATTATCTTGTTTTTCCTAAACAACACGTTGTAAGTCGAAAAGCTTTCATGTTGCGTGTATGTCTAAGTGTGTAGCCTCAAAAGAGAAGGCACAGGACAGTTTTCTCTCGAAAGGATATGTAAGAATACCACTTCATAAGGAAATAGAGTTTTGCAGAGTAAAGACATATACGTACGCATTGGAAACTCTTTATGAGAAGAAATAACGCATAGTACAAAATTAGCTTGTATCTCCAAAACTACACGTTGTATCTCGAAAAGAATTGTTGTGGCGTGTACGTCTTAACATGTAGCATCTAAAGAGAACCAAAAGGAGAATTTTCTTTCGTCAAAATTTTTCAGAAAATCACGTTTTAAGGAAATCCCGCATCGTGCGAAATTATCTTGTTTTTCCTAAACAACACGTTGTAAGTCGAAAAGCTTTCATGTTGCGTTTATGTCTACGTGTGTAGCCTCAAAAGAGAAGGCACAGGACAGTTTTCTCTCGAAAGGATATGTAAGAATACCACTTCATAAGGAAATACAGTTTTGCAGAGTAAAGACATATACGTACGCATTGGAAACTCTATACGAGAAGAAATAACGCATAGTACAAAATTAGCTTGTATCTCCAAAACTACACGTTGTATCTCGAAAAGAATGGTTGTGGCGTGTACGTCTTAACATGTAGCATTTAAAGAGAACCAAAAGGAGAATTTTCTTTCGTCAAAATTTTTCAGAAAATCACGTTTTAAGGAAATCCCGCATCGTGCGAAATTATCTTGTTTTTCCTAAACAACACGTTGTAAGTCGAAAAGCTTTCATGTTGCGTGTATGTCTAAGTGTGTAGCCTCAAAAGAGAAGGCACAGGACAGTTTTCTCTCGAAAGGATATGTAAGAATACCACTTCATAAGGAAATAGAGTTTTGCAGAGTAAAGACATATACGTACGCATTGGAAACTCTTTACGAGAAGAAATAACGCATAGTACAAAATTAGCTTGTATCTCCAAAACTACACGTTTTATCTCGAAAAGAATTGTTGTGGCGTGTACGTCTTAACATGTAGCATCTAAAGAGAACCAAAAGGAGAATTTTCTTTCGTCAAAATTTTTCAGAAAATCACGTTTTAAGGAAATCCCGCATCGTGCGAAATTATCTTGTTTTTCCTAAACAACACGTTGTAAGTCGAAAAGCTTTCATGTTGCGTGTATGTCTAAGTGTGTAGCCTCAAAAGAGAAGGCACAGGACAGTTTTCTCTCGAAAGGATATGTAAGAATACCACTTCATAAGGAAATAGAGTTTTGCAGAGTAAAGACATATACGTACGCATTGGAAACTCTTTACGAGAAGAAATAACGCATCGTACAAAATTAGCTTGTATCTCCAAAACTACACGTTGTATCTCGAAAAGAATTGTTGTGGCGTGTACGTCTTAACATGTAGCATCTAAAGAGAACCAAAAGGAGAATTTTCTTTCGTCAAAATTTTTCAGAAAATCACGTTTTAAGGAAATCCCGCATCGTGCGAAATTATCTTGTTTTTCCTAAACAACATGTTGTAAGTCGAAAAGCTTTCATGTTGCGTGTATGTCTAAGTGTGTAGCCTCAAAAGAGAAGGCACAGGACAGTTTTCTCTCGAAAGGATATGTAAGAATACCACTTCATAAGGAAATACAGTTTTGCAGAGTAAAGACATATACGTACGCATTGGAAACTCTTTACGAGAAGAAATAACGCATAGTACAAAATTAGCTTGTATCTCCAAAACTACACGTTGTATCTCGAAAAGAATTGTTGTGGCGTGTACGTCTTAACATGTAGCATCTAAAGAGAACCAAAAGGAGAATTTTCTTTCGTCAAAATTTTTCAGAAAATCACGTTTTAAGGAAATCCCGCATCGTGCGAAATTATCTTGTTTTTCCTAAACAACACTTTGTAAGTCGAAAAGCTTTCATGTTGCGTGTATGTCTAAGTGTGTAGCCTCAAAAGAGAAGGCACAGGACAGTTTTCTCTCGAAAGGATATGTAAGAATACCACTTCATAAGGAAATACAGTTTTGCAGAGTAAAGACATATACGTACGCATTGGAAACTCTTTACGAGAAGAAATAACGCATCGTACAAAATTAGCTTGTATCTCCAAAACTACACGTTGTATCTCGAAAAGAATTGTTGTGGCGTGTACGTCTTAACATGTAGCATCTAAAGAGAACCAAAAGGAGAATTTTCTTTCGTCAAAATTTTTCAGAAAATCACGTTTTAAGGAAATCCCGCATCGTGCGAAATTATCTTGTTTTTCCTAAACAACACGTTGTAAGTCGAAAAGCTTTCATGTTGCGTGTATGTCTAAGTGTGTAGCCTCAAAAGAGAAGGCACAGGACAGTTTTCTCTCGAAAGGATATGTAAGAATACCACTTCATAAGGAAATACAGTTTTGCAGAGTAAAGACATATACGTACGCATTGGAAACTCTTTACGAGAAGAAATAACGCATAGTACAAAATTAGCTTGTATCTCCAAAACTACACGTTGTATCTCGAAAAGAATTGTTGTGGCGTGTACGTCTTAACATGTAGCATCTAAAGAGAACCAAAAGGAGAATTTTCTTTCGTCAAAATTTTTCAGAAAATCACGTTTTAAGGAAATCCCGCATCGTGCGAAATTATCTTGTTTTTCCTAAACAACACGTTGTAAGTCGAAAAGCTTTCATGTTGCGTGTATGTCTAAGTGTGTAGCCTCAAAAGAGAAGGCACAGGACAGTTTTCTCTCGAAAGGATATGTAAGAATACCACTTCATAAGGAAATACAGTTTTGCAGAGTAAAGACATATACGTACGCATTGGAAACTCTTTACGAGAAGAAATAACGCATAGTACAAAATTAGCTTGTATCTCCAAAACTACACGTTGTATCTCGAAAAGAATTGTTGTGGCGTGTACGTCTTAACATGTAGCATCTAAAGAGAACCAAAAGGAGAATTTTCTTTCGTCAAAATTTTTCAGAAAATCACGTTTTAAGGAAATCCCGCATCGTGCGAAATTATCTTGTTTTTCCTAAACAACACGTTGTAAGTCGAAAAGCTTTCATGTTGCGTGTATGTCTAAGTGTGTAGCCTCAAAAGAGAAGGCACAGGACAGTTTTCTCTCGAAAGGATATGTAAGAATACCACTTCATAAGGAAATACAGTTTTGCAGAGTAAAGACATATACGTACGCATTGGAAACTCTTTACGAGAAGAAATAACGCATCGTACAAAATTAGCTTGTATCTCCAAAACTACACGTTGTATCTCGAAAAGAATTGTTGTGGCGTGTACGTCTTAACATGTAGCATCTAAAGAGAACCAAAAGGAGAATTTTCTTTCGTCAAAATTTTTCAGAAAATCACGTTTTAAGGAAATCCCGCATCGTGCGAAATTATGTTGTTTTTCCTAAACAACACGTTGTAAGTCGAAAAGCTTTCATGTTGCGTGTATGTCTAAGTGTGTAGCCTCAAAAGAGAAGGCACAGGACAGTTTTCTCTCGAAAGGATATGTAAGAATACCACTTCATAAGGAAATACAGTTTTGCAGAGTAAAGACATATACGTACGCATTGGAAACTCTTTACGAGAAGAAATAACGCATCGTACAAAATTAGCTTGTATCTCCAAAACTACACGTTGTATCTCAAAAAGAATTGTTGTGGCGTGTACGTCTTAACATGTAGCATCTAAAGAGAACCAAAAGGAGAATTTTCTTTCGTCAAAATTTTTCAGAAAATCACGTTTTAAGGAAATCCCGCATCGTGCGAAATTATCTTGTTTTTCCTAAACAACACGTTGTAAGTCGAAAAGCTTTCATGTTGCGTGTATGTCTAAGTGTGTAGCCTCAAAAGAGAAGGCACAGGACAGTTTTCTCTCGAAAGGATATGTAAGAATACCACTTCATAAGGAAATACAGTTTTGCAGAGTAAAGACATATACGTACGCATTGGAAACTCTTTACGAGAAGAAATAACGCATAGTAAAAAATTAGCTTGTATCTCCAAAACTACACGTTGTATCTCGAAAAGAATTGTTGTGGCGTGTACGTCTTAACATGTAGCATCTAAAGAGAACCAAAAGGAGAATTTTCTTTCGTCAAAATTTTTCAGAAAATCACGTTTTAAGGAAATCCCGCATCGTGCGAAATTATCTTGTTTTTCCTAAACAACACGTTGTAAGTCGAAAAGCTTTCATGTTGCGTGTATGTCTAAGTGTGTAGCCTCAAAAGAGAAGGCACAGGACAGTTTTCTCTCGAAAGGATATGTAAGAATACCACTTCATAAGGAAATACAGTTTTGCAGAGTAAAGACATATACGTACGCATTGGAAACTCTTTACGAGAAGAAATAACGCATAGTACAAAATTAGTTTGTATCTCCAAAACTACACGTTGTATCTCGAAAAGAATTGTTGTGGCGTGTACGTCTTAACATGTAGCATCTAAAGAGAACCAAAAGGAGAATTTTCTTTCGTCAAAATTTTTCAGAAAATCACGTTTTAAGGAAATCCCGCATCGTGCGAAATTATCTTGTTTTTCCTAAACAACACGTTGTAAGTCGAAAAGCTTTCATGTTGCGTGTATGTCTAAGTGTGTAGCCTCAAAAGAGAAGGCACAGGACAGTTTTCTCTCGAAAGGATATGTAAGAATACCACTTCATAAGGAAATACAGTTTTGCAGAGTAAAGACATATACGTACGCATTGGAAACTCTTTACGAGAAGAAATAACGCATAGTAAAAAATTAGCTTGTATCTCCAAAACTACACGTTGTATCTCGAAAAGAATTGTTGTGGCGTGTACGTCTTAACATGTAGCATCTAAAGAGAACCAAAAGGAGAATTTTCTTTCGTCAAAATTTTTCAGAAAATCACGTTTTAAGGAAATCCCGCATCGTGCGAAATTATCTTGTTTTTCCTAAACAACACGTTGTAAGTCGAAAAGCTTTCATGTTGCGTGTATGTCTAAGTGTGTAGCCTCAAAAGAGAAGGCACAGGACAGTTTTCTCTCGAAAGGATATGTAAGAATACCACTTCATAAGGAAATACAGTTTTGCAGAGTAAAGACATATACGTACGCATTGGAAACTCTTTACGAGAAGAAATAACGCATAGTACAAAATTAGTTTGTATCTCCAAAACTACACGTTGTATCTCGAAAAGAATTGTTGTGGCGTGTACGTCTTAACATGTAGCATCTAAAGAGAACCAAAAGGAGAATTTTCTTTCGTCAAAATTTTTCAGAAAATCACGTTTTAAGGAAATCCCGCATCGTGCGAAATTATCTTGTTTTTCCTAAACAACACGTTGTAAGTCGAAAAGCTTTCATGTTGCGTGTATGTCTAAGTGTGTAGCCTCAAAAGAGAAGGCACAGGACAGTTTTCTCTCGAAAGGATATGTAAGAATACCACTTCATAAGGAAATACAGTTTTGCAGAGTAAAGACATATACGTACGCATTGGAAACTCTTTACGAGAAGAAATAACGCATCGTACAAAATTAGCTTGTATCTCCAAAACTACACGTTGTATCTCGAAAAGAATTGTTGTGGCGTGTACGTCTTAACATGTAGCATCTAAAGAGAACCAAAAGGAGAATTTTCTTTCGTCAAAATTTTTCAGAAAATCACGTTTTAAGGAAATCCCGCATCGTGCGAAATTATCTTGTTTTTCCTAAACAACACGTTGTAAGTCGAAAAGCTTTCATGTTGCGTGTATGTCTAAGTGTGTAGCCTCAAAAGAGAAGGCACAGGACAGTTTTCTCTCGAAAGGATATGTAAGAATACCACTTCATAAGGAAATACAGTTTTGCAGAGTAAAGACATATACGTACGCATTGGAAACTCTTTACGAGAAGAAATAACGCATAGTAAAAAATTAGCTTGTATCTCCAAAACTACACGTTGTATCTCGAAAAGAATTGTTGTGGCGTGTACGTCTTAACATGTAGCATCTAAAGAGAACCAAAAGGAGAATTTTCTTTCGTCAAAATTTTTCAGAAAATCACGTTTTAAGGAAATCCCGCATCGTGCGAAATTATCTTGTTTTTCCTAAACAACACGTTGTAAGTCGAAAAGCTTTCATGTTGCGTGTATGTCTAAGTGTGTAGCCTCAAAAGAGAAGGCACAGGACAGTTTTCTCTCGAAAGGATATGTAAGAATACCACTTCATAAGGAAATACAGTTTTGCAGAGTAAAGACATATACGTACGCATTGGAAACTCTTTACGAGAAGAAATAACGCATAGTACAAAATTAGCTTGTATCTCCAAAACTACACGTTGTATCTCGAAAAGAATTGTTGTGGCGTGTACGTCTTAACATGTAGCATCTAAAGAGAACCAAAAGGAGAATTTTCTTTCGTCAAAATTTTTCAGAAAATCACGTTTTAAGGAAATCCCGCATCGTGCGAAATTATCTTGTTTTTCCTAAACAACACGTTGTAAGTCGAAAAGCTTTCATGTTGCGTGTATGTCTACGTGTGTAGCCTCAAAAGAGAAGGCACAGGACAGTTTTCTCTCGAAAGGATATGTAAGAATACCACTTCATAAGGAAATACAGTTTTGCAGAGTAAAGACATATACGTACGCATTGGAAACTCTTTACGAGAAGAAATAACGCATAGTACAAAATTAGCTTGTATCTCCAAAACTACACGTTGTATCTCGAAAAGAATTGTTGTGGCGTGTACGTCTTAACATGTAGCATCTAAAGAGAACCAAAAGGAGAATTTTCTTTCGTCAAAATTTTTCAGAAAATCACGTTTTAAGGAAATCCCGCATCGTGCGAAATTATCTTGTTTTTCCTAAACAACACGTTGTAAGTCGAAAAGCTTTCATGTTGCGTGTATGTCTACGTGTGTAGCCTCAAAAGAGAAGGCACAGGACAGTTTTCTCTCGAAAGGATATGTAAGAATACCACTTCATAAGGAAATACAGTTTTGCAGAGTAAAGACATATACGTACGCATTGGAAACTCTTTACGAGAAGAAATAACGCATAGTACAAAATTAGCTTGTATCTCCAAAACTACACGTTGTATCTCGAAAAGAATGGTTGTGGCGTGTACGTCTTAACATGTAGCATTTAAAGAGAACCAAAAGGAGAATTTTCTTTCGTCAAAATTTTTCAGAAAATCACGTTTTAAGGAAATCCCGCATCGTGCGAAATTATCTTGTTTTTCCTAAACAACACGTTGTAAGTCGAAAAGCTTTCATGTTGCGTGTATGTCTAAGTGTGTAGCCTCAAAAGAGAAGGCACAGGACAGTTTTCTCTCGAAAGGATATGTAAGAATACCACTTCATAAGGAAATAGAGTTTTGCAGAGTAAAGACATATACGTACGCATTGGAAACTCTTTACGAGAAGAAATAACGCATAGTACAAAATTAGCTTGTATCTCCAAAACTACACGTTTTATCTCGAAAAGAATTGTTGTGGCGTGTACGTCTTAACATGTAGCATCTAAAGAGAACGAAAAGGAGAATTTTCTTTCGTCAAAATTTTTCAGAAAATCACGTTTTAAGGAAATCCCGCATCGTGCGAAATTATCTTGTTTTTCCTAAACAACACGTTGTAAGTCGAAAAGCTTTCATGTTGCGTGTATGTCTAAGTGTGTAGCCTCAAAAGAGAAGGCACAGGACAGTTTTCTCTCGAAAGGATATGTAAGAATACCACTTCATAAGGAAATAGAGTTTTGCAGAGTAAAGACATATACGTACGCATTGGAAACTCTTTACGAGAAGAAATAACGCATCGTACAAAATTAGCTTGTATCTCCAAAACTACACGTTGTATCTCGAAAAGAATTGTTGTGGCGTGTACGTCTTAACATGTAGCATCTAAAGAGAACCAAAAGGAGAATTTTCTTTCGTCAAAATTTTTCAGAAAATCACGTTTTAAGGAAATCCCGCATCGTGCGAAATTATCTTGTTTTTCCTAAACAACACGTTGTAAGTCGAAAAGCTTTCAAGTTGCGTGTATGTCTAAGTGTGTAGCCTCAAAAGAGAAGGCACAGGACAGTTTTCTCTCGAAAGGATATGTAAGAATACCACTTCATAAGGAAATACAGTTTTGCAGAGTAAAGACATATACGTACGCATTGGAAACTCTTTACGAGAAGAAATAACGCATAGTACAAAATTAGCTTGTATCTCCAAAACTACACGTTGTATCTCGAAAAGAATTGTTGTGGCGTGTACGTCTTAACATGTAGCATCTAAAGAGAACCAAAAGGAGAATTTTCTTTCGTCAAAATTTTTCAGAAAATCACGTTTTAAGGAAATCCCGCATCGTGCGAAATTATCTTGTTTTTCCTAAACAACACTTTGTAAGTCGAAAAGCTTTCATGTTGCGTGTATGTCTAAGTGTGTAGCCTCAAAAGAGAAGGCACAGGACAGTTTTCTCTCGAAAGGATATGTAAGAATACCACTTCATAAGGAAATACAGTTTTGCAGAGTAAAGACATATACGTACGCATTGGAAACTCTTTACGAGAAGAAATAACGCATCGTACAAAATTAGCTTGTATCTCCAAAACGACACGTTGTATCTCGAAAAGAATTGTTGTGGCGTGTACGTCTTAACATGTAGCATCTAAAGAGAACCAAAAGGAGAATTTTCTTTCGTCAAAATTTTTCAGAAAATCACGTTTTAAGGAAATCCCGCATCGTGCGAAATTATCTTGTTTTTCCTAAACAACACGTTGTAAGTCGAAAAGCTTTCATGTTGCGTGTATGTCTAAGTGTGTAGCCTCAAAAGAGAAGGCACAGGACAGTTTTCTCTCGAAAGGATATGTAAGAATACCACTTCATAAGGAAATACAGTTTTGCAGAGTAAAGACATATACGTACGCATTGGAAACTCTTTACGAGAAGAAATAACGCATAGTACAAAATTAGCTTGTATCTCCAAAACTACACGTTGTATCTCGAAAAGAATTGTTGTGGCGTGTACGTCTTAACATGTAGCATCTAAAGAGAACCAAAAGGAGAATTTTCTTTCGTCAAAATTTTTCAGAAAATCACGTTTTAAGGAAATCCCGCATCGTGCGAAATTATCTTGTTTTTCCTAAACAACACGTTGTAAGTCGAAAAGCTTTCATGTTGCGTGTATGTCTAAGTGTGTAGCCTCAAAAGAGAAGGCACAGGACAGTTTTCTCTCGAAAGGATATGTAAGAATACCACTTCATAAGGAAATACAGTTTTGCAGAGTAAAGACATATACGTACGCATTGGAAACTCTTTACGAGAAGAAATAACGCATAGTAAAAAATTAGCTTGTATCTCCAAAACTACACGTTGTATCTCGAAAAGAATTGTTGTGGCGTGTACGTCTTAACATGTAGCATCTAAAGAGAACCAAAAGGAGAATTTTCTTTCGTCAAAATTTTTCAGAAAATCACGTTTTAAGGAAATCCCGCATCGTGCGAAATTATCTTGTTTTTCCTAAACAACACGTTGTAAGTGGAAAAGCTTTCATGTTGCGTGTATGTCTAAGTGTGTAGCCTCAAAAGAGAAGGCACAGGACAGTTTTCTCTCGAAAGGATATGTAAGAATACCACTTCATAAGGAAATACAGTTTTGCAGAGTAAAGACATATACGTACGCATTGGAAACTCTTTACGAGAAGAAATAACGCATAGTACAAAATTAGCTTGTATCTCCAAAACTACACGTTGTATCTCGAAAAGAATGGTTGTGGCGTGTACGTCTTAACATGTAGCATTTAAAGAGAACCAAAAGGAGAATTTTCTTTCGTCAAAATTTTTCAGAAAATCACGTTTTAAGGAAATCCCGCATCGTGCGAAATTATCTTGTTTTTCCTAAACAACACGTTGTAAGTCGAAAAGCTTTCATGTTGCGTGTATGTCTAAGTGTGTAGCCTCAAAAGAGAAGGCACAGGACAGTTTTCTCTCGAAAGGATATGTAAGAATACCACTTCATAAGGAAATAGAGTTTTGCAGAGTAAAGACATATACGTACGCATTGGAAACTCTTTACGAGAAGAAATAACGCATAGTACAAAATTAGCTTGTATCTCCAAAACTACACGTTGTATCTCGAAAAGAATTGTTGTGGCGTGTACGTCTTAACATGTAGCATCTAAAGAGAACCAAAAGGAGAATTTTCTTTCGTCAAAATTTTTCAGAAAATCACGTTTTAAGGAAATCCCGCATCGTGCGAAATTATCTTGTTTTTCCTAAACAACACGTTGTAAGTCGAAAAGCTTTCATGTTGCGTGTATGTCTAAGTGTGTAGCCTCAAAAGAGAAGGCACAGGACAGTTTTCTCTCGAAAGGATATGTAAGAATACCACTTCATAAGGAAATAGAGTTTTGCAGAGTAAAGACATATACGTACGCATTGGAAACTCTTTATGAGAAGAAATAACGCATAGTACAAAATTAGCTTGTATCTCCAAAACTACACGTTGTATCTCGAAAAGAATTGTTGTGGCGTGTACGTCTTAACATGTAGCATCTAAAGAGAACCAAAAGGAGAATTTTCTTTCGTCAAAATTTTTCAGAAAATCACGTTTTAAGGAAATCCCGCATCGTGCGAAATTATCTTGTTTTTCCTAAACAACACGTTGTAAGTCGAAAAGCTTTCATGTTGCGTTTATGTCTACGTGTGTAGCCTCAAAAGAGAAGGCACAGGACAGTTTTCTCTCGAAAGGATATGTAAGAATACCACTTCATAAGGAAATACAGTTTTGCAGAGTAAAGACATATACGTACGCATTGGAAACTCTTTACGAGAAGAAATAACGCATAGTACAAAATTAGCTTGTATCTCCAAAACTACACGTTGTATCTCGAAAAGAATGGTTGTGGCGTGTACGTCTTAACATGTAGCATTTAAAGAGAACCAAAAGGAGAATTTTCTTTCGTCAAAATTTTTCAGAAAATCACGTTTTAAGGAAATCCCGCATCGTGCGAAATTATCTTGTTTTTCCTAAACAACACGTTGTAAGTCGAAAAGCTTTCATGTTGCGTGTATGTCTAAGTGTGTAGCCTCAAAAGAGAAGGCACAGGACAGTTTTCTCTCGAAAGGATATGTAAGAATACCACTTCATAAGGAAATAGAGTTTTGCAGAGTAAAGACATATACGTACGCATTGGAAACTCTTTACGAGAAGAAATAACGCATAGTACAAAATTAGCTTGTATCTCCAAAACTACACGTTTTATCTCGAAAAGAATTGTTGTGGCGTGTACGTCTTAACATGTAGCATCTAAAGAGAACCAAAAGGAGAATTTTCTTTCGTCAAAATTTTTCAGAAAATCACGTTTTAAGGAAATCCCGCATCGTGCGAAATTATCTTGTTTTTCCTAAACAACACGTTGTAAGTCGAAAAGCTTTCATGTTGCGTGTATGTCTAAGTGTGTAGCCTCAAAAGAGAAGGCACAGGACAGTTTTCTCTCGAAAGGATATGTAAGAATACCACTTCATAAGGAAATAGAGTTTTGCAGAGTAAAGACATATAGGTACGCATTGGAAACTCTTTACGAGAAGAAATAACGCATCGTACAAAATTAGCTTGTATCTCCAAAACTACACGTTGTATCTCGAAAAGAATTGTTGTGGCGTGTACGTCTTAACATGTAGCATCTAAAGAGAACCAAAAGGAGAATTTTCTTTCGTCAAAATTTTTCAGAAAATCACGTTTTAAGGAAATCCCGCATCGTGCGAAATTATCTTGTTTTTCCTAAACAACACGTTGTAAGTCGAAAAGCTTTCATGTTGCGTGTATGTCTAAGTGTGTAGCCTCAAAAGAGAAGGCACAGGACAGTTTTCTCTCGAAAGGATATGTAAGAATACCACTTCATAAGGAAATACAGTTTTGCAGAGTAAAGACATATACGTACGCATTGGAAACTCTTTATGAGAAGAAATAACGCATAGTACAAAATTAGCTTGTATCTCCAAAACTACACGTTGTATCTCGAAAAGAATTGTTGTGGCGTGTACGTCTTAACATGTAGCATCTAAAGAGAACCAAAAGGAGAATTTTCTTTCGTCAAAATTTTTCAGAAAATCACGTTTTAAGGAAATCCCGCATCGTGCGAAATTATCTTGTTTTTCCTAAACAACACTTTGTAAGTCGAAAAGCTTTCATGTTGCGTGTATGTCTAAGTGTGTAGCCTCAAAAGAGAAGGCACAGGACAGTTTTCTCTCGAAAGGATATGTAAGAATACCACTTCATAAGGAAATACAGTTTTGCAGAGTAAAGACATATACGTACGCATTGGAAACTCTTTACGAGAAGAAATAACGCATCGTACAAAATTAGCTTGTATCTCCAAAACTACACGTTGTATCTCGAAAAGAATTGTTGTGGCGTGTACGTCTTAACATGTAGCATCTAAAGAGAACCAAAAGGAGAATTTTCTTTCGTCAAAATTTTTCAGAAAATCACGTTTTAAGGAAATCCCGCATCGTGCGAAATTATCTTGTTTTTCCTAAACAACACGTTGTAAGTCGAAAAGCTTTCATGTTGCGTGTATGTCTAAGTGTGTAGCCTCAAAAGAGAAGGCACAGGACAGTTTTCTCTCGAAAGGATATGTAAGAATACCACTTCATAAGGAAATACAGTTTTGCAGAGTAAAGACATATACGTACGCATTGGAAACTCTTTACGAGAAGAAATAACGCATAGTAAAAAATTAGCTTGTATCTCCAAAACTACACGTTGTATCTCGAAAAGAATTGTTGTGGCGTGTACGTCTTAACATGTAGCATCTAAAGAGAACCAAAAGGAGAATTTTCTTTCGTCAAAATTTTTCAGAAAATCACGTTTTAAGGAAATCCCGCATCGTGCGAAATTATCTTGTTTTTCCTAAACAACACGTTGTAAGTCGAAAAGCTTTCATGTTGCGTGTATGTCTAAGTGTGTAGCCTCAAAAGAGAAGGCACAGGACAGTTTTCTCTCGAAAGGATATGTAAGAATACCACTTCATAAGGAAATAGAGTTTTGCAGAGTAAAGACATATACGTACGCATTGGAAACTCTTTACGAGAAGAAATAACGCATAGTAAAAAATTAGCTTGTATCTCCAAAACTACACGTTGTATCTCGAAAAGAATTGTTGTGGCGTGTACGTCTTAACATGTAGCATCTAAAGAGAACCAAAAGGAGAATTTTCTTTCGTCAAAATTTTTCAGAAAATCACGTTTTAAGGAAATCCCGCATCGTGCGAAATTATCTTGTTTTTCCTAAACAACACGTTGTAAGTGGAAAAGCTTTCATGTTGCGTGTATGTCTAAGTGTGTAGCCTCAAAAGAGAAGGTACAGGACAGTTTTCTCTCGAAAGGATATGTAAGAATACCACTTCATAAGGAAATACAGTTTTGCAGAGTAAAGACATATACGTACGCATTGGAAACTCTTTACGAGAAGAAATAACGCATAGTACAAAATTAGCTTGTATCTCCAAAACTACACGTTGTATCTCGAAAAGAATGGTTGTGGCGTGTACGTCTTAACATGTAGCATTTAAAGAGAACCAAAAGGAGAATTTTCTTTCGTCAAAATTTTTCAGAAAATCACGTTTTAAGGAAATCCCGCATCGTGCGAAATTATCTTGTTTTTCCTAAACAACACGTTGTAAGTCGAAAAGCTTTCATGTTGCGTGTATGTCTAAGTGTGTAGCCTCAAAAGAGAAGGCACAGGACAGTTTTCTCTCGAAAGGATATGTAAGAATACCACTTCATAAGGAAATAGAGTTTTGCAGAGTAAAGACATATACGTACGCATTGGAAACTCTTTACGAGAAGAAATAACGCATAGTACAAAATTAGCTTGTATCTCCAAAACTACACGTTGTATCTCGAAAAGAATTGTTGTGGCGTGTACGTCTTAACATGTAGCATCTAAAGAGAACCAAAAGGAGAATTTTCTTTCGTCAAAATTTTTCAGAAAATCACGTTTTAAGGAAATCCCGCATCGTGCGAAATTATCTTGTTTTTCCTAAACAACACGTTGTAAGTCGAAAAGCTTTCATGTTGCGTGTATGTCTAAGTGTGTAGCCTCAAAAGAGAAGGCACAGGACAGTTTTCTCTCGAAAGGATATGTAAGAATACCACTTCATAAGGAAATACAGTTTTGCAGAGTAAAGACATATACGTACGCATTGGAAACTCTTTACGAGAAGAAATAACGCATAGTACAAAATTAGCTTGTATCTCCAAAACTACACGTTGTATCTCGAAAAGAATTGTTGTGGCGTGTACGTCTTAACATGTAGCATCTAAAGAGAACCAAAAGGAGAATTTTCTTTCGTCAAAATTTTTCAGAAAATCACGTTTTAAGGAAATCCCGCATCGTGCGAAATTATCTTGTTTTTCCTAAACAACACGTTGTAAGTCGAAAAGCTTTCATGTTGCGTTTATGTCTAAGTGTGTAGCCTCAAAAGAGAAGGCACAGGACAGTTTTCTCTCGAAAGGATATGTAAGAATACCACTTCATAAGGAAATACAGTTTTGCAGAGTAAAGACATATACGTACGCATTGGAAACTCTTTACGAGAAGAAATAACGCATAGTAAAAAATTAGCTTGTATCTCCAAAACTACACGTTGTATCTCGAAAAGAATTGTTGTGGCGTGTACGTCTTAACATGTAGCATCTAAAGAGAACCAAAAGGAGAATTTTCTTTCGTCAAAATTTTTCAGAAAATCACGTTTTAAGGAAATCCCGCATCGTGCGAAATTATCTTGTTTTTCCTAAACAACACGTTGTAAGTCGAAAAGCTTTCATGTTGCGTGTATGTCTAAGTGTGTAGCCTCAAAAGAGAAGGCACAGGACAGTTTTCTCTCGAAAGGATATGTAAGAATACCACTTCATAAGGAAATACAGTTTTGCAGAGTAAAGACATATACGTACGCATTGGAAACTCTTTACGAGAAGAAATAACGCATAGTACAAAATTAGCTTGTATCTCCAAAACTACACGTTGTATCTCGAAAAGAATGGTTGTGGCGTGTACGTCTTAACATGTAGCACTTAAAGAGAACCAAAAGGAGAATTTTCTTTCGTCAAAATTTTTCAGAAAATCACGTTTTAAGGAAATCCCGCATCGTGCGAAATTATCTTGTTTTTCCTAAACAACACGTTGTAAGTCGAAAAGCTTTCATGTTGCGTGTATGTCTAAGTGTGTAGCCTCAAAAGAGAAGGCACAGGACAGTTTTCTCTCGAAAGGATATGTAAGAATACCACTTCATAAGGAAATAGAGTTTTGCAGAGTAAAGACATATACGTACGCATTGGAAACTCTTTACGAGAAGAAATAACGCATAGTACAAAATTAGCTTGTATCTCCAAAACTACACGTTGTATCTCGAAAAGAATTGTTGTGGCGTGTACGTCTTAACATGTAGCATCTAAAGAGAACCAAAAGGAGAATTTTCTTTCGTCAAAATTTTTCAGAAAATCACGTTTTAAGGAAATCCCGCATCGTGCGAAATTATCTTGTTTTTCCTAAACAACACTTTGTAAGTCGAAAAGCTTTCATGTTGCGTGTATGTCTAAGTGTGTAGCCTCAAAAGAGAAGGCACAGGACAGTTTTCTCTCGAAAGGATATGTAAGAATACCACTTCATAAGGAAATACAGTTTTGCAGAGTAAAGACATATACGTACGCATTGGAAACTCTTTACGAGAAGAAATAACGCATCGTACAAATTTAGCTTGTATCTCCAAAACTACACGTTGTATCTCGAAAAGAATTGTTGTGGCGTGTACGTCTTAACATGTAGCATCTAAAGAGAACCAAAAGGAGAATTTTCTTTCGTCAAAATTTTTCAGAAAATCACGTTTTAAGGAAATCCCGCATCGTGCGAAATTATCTTGTTTTTCCTAAACAACACGTTGTAAGTGGAAAAGCTTTCATGTTGCGTGTATGTCTAAGTGTGTAGCCTCAAAAGAGAAGGCACAGGACAGTTTTCTCTCGAAAGGATATGTAAGAATACCACTTCATAAGGAAATACAGTTTTGCAGAGTAAAGACATATACGTACGCATTGGAAACTCTTTACGAGAAGAAATAACGCATAGTACAAAATTAGCTTGTATCTCCAAAACTACACGTTGTATCTCGAAAAGAATGGTTGTGGCGTGTACGTCTTAACATGTAGCATTTAAAGAGAACCAAAAGGAGAATTTTCTTTCGTCAAAATTTTTCAGAAAATCACGTTTTAAGGAAATCCCGCATCGTGCGAAATTATCTTGTTTTTCCTAAACAACACGTTGTAAGTCGAAAAGCTTTCATGTTGCGTGTATGTCTAAGTGTGTAGCCTCAAAAGAGAAGGCACAGGACAGTTTTCTCTCGAAAGGATATGTAAGAATACCACTTCATAAGGAAATAGAGTTTTGCAGAGTAAAGACATATACGTACGCATTGGAAACTCTTTACGAGAAGAAATAACGCATAGTACAAAATTAGCTTGTATCTCCAAAACTACACGTTGTATCTCGAAAAGAATTGTTGTGGCGTGTACGTCTTAACATGTAGCATCTAAAGAGAACCAAAAGGAGAATTTTCTTTCGTCAAAATTTTTCAGAAAATCACGTTTTAAGGAAATCCCGCATCGTGCGAAATTATCTTGTTTTTCCTAAACAACACGTTGTAAGTCGAAAAGCTTTCATGTTGCGTGTATGTCTAAGTGTGTAGCCTCAAAAGAGAAGGCACAGGACAGTTTTCTCTCGAAAGGATATGTAAGAATACCACTTCATAAGGAAATAGAGTTTTGCAGAGTAAAGACATATACGTACGCATTGGAAACTCTTTACGAGAAGAAATAACGCATAGTACAAAATTAGCTTGTATCTCCAAAACTACACGTTGTATCTCGAAAAGAATTGTTGTGGCGTGTACGTCTTAACATGTAGCATCTAAAGAGAACCAAAAGGAGAATTTTCTTTCGTCAAAATTTTTCAGAAAATCACGTTTTAAGGAAATCCCGCATCGTGCGAAATTATCTTGTTTTTCCTAAACAACACGTTGTAAGTCGAAAAGCTTTCATGTTGCGTTTATGTCTAAGTGTGTAGCCTCAAAAGAGAAGGCACAGGACAGTTTTCTCTCGAAAGGATATGTAAGAATACCACTTCATAAGGAAATAGAGTTTTGCAGAGTAAAGACATATACGTACGCATTGGAAACTCTTTACGAGAAGAAATAACGCATAGTAAAAAATTAGCTTGTATCTCCAAAACTACACGTTGTATCTCGAAAAGAATTGTTGTGGCGTGTACGTCTTAACATGTAGCATCTAAAGAGAACCAAAAGGAGAATTTTCTTTCGTCAAAATTTTTCAGAAAATCACGTTTTAAGGAAATCCCGCATCGTGCGAAATTATCTTGTTTTTCCTAAACAACACGTTGTAAGTCGAAAAGCTTTCATGTTGCGTGTATGTCTAAGTGTGTAGCCTCAAAAGAGAAGGCACAGGACAGTTTTCTCTCGAAAGGATATGTAAGAATACCACTTCATAAGGAAATACAGTTTTGCAGAGTAAAGACATATACGTACGCATTGGAAACTCTTTACGAGAAGAAATAACGCATAGTACAAAATTAGCTTGTATCTCCAAAACTACACGTTGTATCTCGAAAAGAATGGTTGTGGCGTGTACGTCTTAACATGTAGCACTTAAAGAGAACCAAAAGGAGAATTTTCTTTCGTCAAAATTTTTCAGAAAATCACGTTTTAAGGAAATCCCGCATCGTGCGAAATTATCTTGTTTTTCCTAAACAACACGTTGTAAGTCGAAAAGCTTTCATGTTGCGTGTATGTCTAAGTGTGTAGCCTCAAAAGAGAAGGCACAGGACAGTTTTCTCTCGAAAGGATATGTAAGAATACCACTTCATAAGGAAATAGAGTTTTGCAGAGTAAAGACATATACGTACGCATTGGAAACTCTTTACGAGAAGAAATAACGCATAGTACAAAATTAGCTTGTATCTCCAAAACTACACGTTGTATCTCGAAAAGAATTGTTGTGGCGTGTACGTCTTAACATGTAGCATCTAAAGAGAACCAAAAGGAGAATTTTCTTTCGTCAAAATTTTTCAGAAAATCACGTTTTAAGGAAATCCCGCATCGTGCGAAATTATCTTGTTTTTCCTAAACAACACTTTGTAAGTCGAAAAGCTTTCATGTTGCGTGTATGTCTAAGTGTGTAGCCTCAAAAGAGAAGGCACAGGACAGTTTTCTCTCGAAAGGATATGTAAGAATACCACTTCATAAGGAAATACAGTTTTGCAGAGTAAAGACATATACGTACGCATTGGAAACTCTTTACGAGAAGAAATAACGCATCGTACAAATTTAGCTTGTATCTCCAAAACTACACGTTGTATCTCGAAAAGAATGGTTGTGGCGTGTACGTCTTAACATGTAGCATCTAAAGAGAACCAAAAGGAGAATTTTCTTTCGTCAAAATTTTTCAGAAAATCACGTTTTAAGGAAATCCCGCATCGTGCGAAATTATCTTGTTTTTCCTAAACAACACGTTGTAAGTGGAAAAGCTTTCATGTTGCGTGTATGTCTAAGTGTGTAGCCTCAAAAGTGAAGGCACAGGACAGTTTTCTCTCGAAAGGATATGTAAGAATACCACTTCATAAGGAAATACAGTTTTGCAGAGTAAAGACATATACGTACGCATTGGAAACTCTTTACGAGAAGAAATAACGCATAGTACAAAATTAGCTTGTATCTCCAAAACTACACGTTGTATCTCGAAAAGAATGGTTGTGGCGTGTACGTCTTAACATGTAGCATTTAAAGAGAACCAAAAGGAGAATTTTCTTTCGTCAAAATTTTTCAGAAAATCACGTTTTAAGGAAATCCCGCATCGTGCGAAATTATCTTGTTTTTCCTAAACAACACGTTGTAAGTCGAAAAGCTTTCATGTTGCGTGTATGTCTAAGTGTGTAGCCTCAAAAGAGAAGGCACAGGACAGTTTTCTCTCGAAAGGATATGTAAGAATACCACTTCATAAGGAAATAGAGTTTTGCAGAGTAAAGACATATACGTACGCATTGGAAACTCTTTACGAGAAGAAATAACGCATCGTACAAAATTAGCTTGTATCTCCAAAACTACACGTTGTATCTCGAAAAGAATTGTTGTGGCGTGTACGTCTTAACATGTAGCATCTAAAGAGAACCAAAAGGAGAATTTTCTTTCGTCAAAATTTTTCAGAAAATCACGTTTTAAGGAAATCCCGCATCGTGCGAAATTATCTTGTTTTTCCTAAACAACACGTTGTAAGTCGAAAAGCTTTCATGTTGCGTGTATGTCTAAGTGTGTAGCCTCAAAAGAGAAGGCACAGGACAGTTTTCTCTCGAAAGGATATGTAAGAATACCACTTCATAAGGAAATACAGTTTTGCAGAGTAAAGACATATACGTACGCATTGGAAACTCTTTACGAGAAGAAATAACGCATAGTACAAAATTAGCTTGTATCTCCAAAACTACACGTTGTATCTCGAAAAGAATGGTTGTGGCGTGTACGTCTTAACATGTAGCACTTAAAGAGAACCAAAAGGAGAATTTTCTTTCGTCAAAATTTTTCAGAAAATCACGTTTTAAGGAAATCCCGCATCGTGCGAAATTATCTTGTTTTTCCTAAACAACACGTTGTAAGTCGAAAAGCTTTCATGTTGCGTGTATGTCTAAGTGTGTAGCCTCAAAAGAGAAGGCACAGGACAGTTTTCTCTCGAAAGGATATGTAAGAATACCACTTCATAAGGAAATAGAGTTTTGCAGAGTAAAGACATATACGTACGCATTGGAAACTCTTTACGAGAAGAAATAACGCATAGTACAAAATTAGCTTGTATCTCCAAAACTACACGTTGTATCTCGAAAAGAATTGTTGTGGCGTGTACGTCTTAACATGTAGCATCTAAAGAGAACCAAAAGGAGAATTTTCTTTCGTCAAAATTTTTCAGAAAATCACGTTTTAAGGAAATCCCGCATCGTGCGAAATTATCTTGTTTTTCCTAAACAACACTTTGTAAGTCGAAAAGCTTTCATGTTGCGTGTATGTCTAAGTGTGTAGCCTCAAAAGAGAAGGCACAGGACAGTTTTCTCTCGAAAGGATATGTAAGAATACCACTTCATAAGGAAATACAGTTTTGCAGAGTAAAGACATATACGTACGCATTGGAAACTCTTTACGAGAAGAAATAACGCATCGTACAAATTTAGCTTGTATCTCCAAAACTACACGTTGTATCTCGAAAAGAATTGTTGTGGCGTGTACGTCTTAACATGTAGCATCTAAAGAGAACCAAAAGGAGAATTTTCTTTCGTCAAAATTTTTCAGAAAATCACGTTTTAAGGAAATCCCGCATCGTGCGAAATTATCTTGTTTTTCCTAAACAACACGTTGTAAGTCGAAAAGCTTTCATGTTGCGTGTATGTCTAAGTGTGTAGCCTCAAAAGAGAAGGCACAGGACAGTTTTCTCTCGAAAGGATATGTAAGAATACCACTTCATAAGGAAATACAGTTTTGCAGAGTAAAGACATATACGTACGCATTGGAAACTCTTTACGAGAAGAAATAACGCATAGTACAAAATTAGCTTGTATCTCCAAAACTACACGTTGTATCTCGAAAAGAATGGTTGTGGCGTGTACGTCTTAACATGTAGCATTTAAAGAGAACCAAAAGGAGAATTTTCTTTCGTCAAAATTTTTCAGAAAATCACGTTTTAAGGAAATCCCGCATCGTGCGAAATTATCTTGTTTTTCCTAAACAACACGTTGTAAGTCGAAAAGCTTTCATGTTGCGTGTATGTCTAAGTGTGTAGCCTCAAAAGAGAAGGCACAGGACAGTTTTCTCTCGAAAGGATATGTAAGAATACCACTTCATAAGGAAATAGAGTTTTGCAGAGTAAAGACATATACGTACGCATTGGAAACTCTTTACGAGAAGAAATAACGCATAGTACAAAATTAGCTTGTATCTCCAAAACTACACGTTGTATCTCGAAAAGAATTGTTGTGGCGTGTACGTCTTAACATGTAGCATCTAAAGAGAACCAAAAGGAGAATTTTCTTTCGTCAAAATTTTTCAGAAAATCACGTTTTAAGGAAATCCCGCATCGTGCGAAATTATCTTGTTTTTCCTAAACAACACGTTGTAAGTCGAAAAGCTTTCATGTTGCGTTTATGTCTAAGTGTGTAGCCTCAAAAGAGAAGGCACAGGACAGTTTTCTCTCGAAAGGATATGTAAGAATACCACTTCATAAGGAAATACAGTTTTGCAGAGTAAAGACATATACGTACGCATTGGAAACTCTTTACGAGAAGAAATAACGCATAGTAAAAAATTAGCTTGTATCTCCAAAACTACACGTTGTATCTCGAAAAGAATTGTTGTGGCGTGTACGTCTTAACATGTAGCATCTAAAGAGAACCAAAAGGAGAATTTTCTTTCGTCAAAATTTTTCAGAAAATCACGTTTTAAGGAAATCCCGCATCGTGCGAAATTATCTTGTTTTTCCTAAACAACACGTTGTAAGTCGAAAAGCTTTCATGTTGCGTGTATGTCTAAGTGTGTAGCCTCAAAAGAGAAGGCACAGGACAGTTTTCTCTCGAAAGGATATGTAAGAATACCACTTCATAAGGAAATACAGTTTTGCAGAGTAAAGACATATACGTACGCATTGGAAACTCTTTACGAGAAGAAATAACGCATAGTACAAAATTAGCTTGTATCTCCAAAACTACACGTTGTATCTCGAAAAGAATGGTTGTGGCGTGTACGTCTTAACATGTAGCACTTAAAGAGAACCAAAAGGAGAATTTTCTTTCGTCAAAATTTTTCAGAAAATCACGTTTTAAGGAAATCCCGCATCGTGCGAAATTATCTTGTTTTTCCTAAACAACACGTTGTAAGTCGAAAAGCTTTCATGTTGCGTGTATGTCTAAGTGTGTAGCCTCAAAAGAGAAGGCACAGGACAGTTTTCTCTCGAAAGGATATGTAAGAATACCACTTCATAAGGAAATAGAGTTTTGCAGAGTAAAGACATATACGTACGCATTGGAAACTCTTTACGAGAAGAAATAACGCATAGTACAAAATTAGCTTGTATCTCCAAAACTACACGTTGTATCTCGAAAAGAATTGTTGTGGCGTGTACGTCTTAACATGTAGCATCTAAAGAGAACCAAAAGGAGAATTTTCTTTCGTCAAAATTTTTCAGAAAATCACGTTTTAAGGAAATCCCGCATCGTGCGAAATTATCTTGTTTTTCCTAAACAACACGTTGTAAGTCGAAAAGCTTTCATGTTGCGTGTATGTCTAAGTGTGTAGCCTCAAAAGAGAAGGCACAGGACAGTTTTCTCTCGAAAGGATATGTAAGAATACCACTTCATAAGGAAATACAGTTTTGCAGAGTAAAGACATATACGTACGCATTGGAAACTCTTTACGAGAAGAAATAACGCATCGTACAAATTTAGCTTGTATCTCCAAAACTACACGTTGTATCTCGAAAAGAATTGTTGTGGCGTGTACGTCTTAACATGTAGCATCTAAAGAGAACCAAAAGGAGAATTTTCTTTCGTCAAAATTTTTCAGAAAATCACGTTTTAAGGAAATCCCGCATCGTGCGAAATTATCTTGTTTTTCCTAAACAACACGTTGTAAGTGGAAAAGCTTTCATGTTGCGTGTATGTCTAAGTGTGTAGCCTCAAAAGAGAAGGCACAGGACAGTTTTCTCTCGAAAGGATATGTAAGAATACCACTTCATAAGGAAATACAGTTTTGCAGAGTAAAGACATATACGTACGCATTGGAAACTCTTTACGAGAAGAAATAACGCATAGTACAAAATTAGCTTGTATCTCCAAAACTACACGTTGTATCTCGAAAAGAATGGTTGTGGCGTGTACGTCTTAACATGTAGCATTTAAAGAGAACCAAAAGGAGAATTTTCTTTCGTCAAAATTTTTCAGAAAATCACGTTTTAAGGAAATCCCGCATCGTGCGAAATTATCTTGTTTTTCCTAAACAACACGTTGTAAGTCGAAAAGCTTTCATGTTGCGTGTATGTCTAAGTGTGTAGCCTCAAAAGAGAAGGCACAGGACAGTTTTCTCTCGAAAGGATATGTAAGAATACCACTTCATAAGGAAATAGAGTTTTGCAGAGTAAAGACATATACGTACGCATTGGAAACTCTTTACGAGAAGAAATAACGCATAGTACAAAATTAGCTTGTATCTCCAAAACTACACGTTGTATCTCGAAAAGAATTGTTGTGGCGTGTACGTCTTAACATGTAGCATCTAAAGAGAACCAAAAGGAGAATTTTCTTTCGTCAAAATTTTTCAGAAAATCACGTTTTAAGGAAATCCCGCATCGTGCGAAATTATCTTGTTTTTCCTAAACAACACGTTGTAAGTCGAAAAGCTTTCATGTTGCGTGTATGTCTAAGTGTGTAGCCTCAAAAGAGAAGGCACAGGACAGTTTTCTCTCGAAAGGATATGTAAGAATACCACTTCATAAGGAAATAGAGTTTTGCAGAGTAAAGACATATACGTACGCATTGGAAACTCTTTACGAGAAGAAATAACGCATAGTACAAAATTAGCTTGTATCTCCAAAACTACACGTTGTATCTCGAAAAGAATTGTTGTGGCGTGTACGTCTTAACATGTAGCATCTAAAGAGAACCAAAAGGAGAATTTTCTTTCGTCAAAATTTTTCAGAAAATCACGTTTTAAGGAAATCCCGCATCGTGCGAAATTATCTTGTTTTTCCTAAACAACACGTTGTAAGTCGAAAAGCTTTCATGTTGCGTGTATGTCTAAGTGTGTAGCCTCAAAAGAGAAGGCACAGGACAGTTTTCTCTCGAAAGGATATGTAAGAATACCACTTCATAAGGAAATAGAGTTTTGCAGAGTAAAGACATATACGTACGCATTGGAAACTCTTTACGAGAAGAAATAATGCATAGTACAAAATTAGCTTGTATCTCCAAAACTACACGTTGTATCTCGAAAAGAATTGTTGTGGCGTGTACGTCTTAACATGTAGCATCTAAAGAGAACCAAAAGGAGAATTTTCTTTCGTCAAAATTTTTCAGAAAATCACGTTTTAAGGAAATCCCGCATCGTGCGAAATTATCTTGTTTTTCCTAAACAACACTTTGTAAGTCGAAAAGCTTTCATGTTGCGTGTATGTCTAAGTGTGTAGCCTCAAAAGAGAAGGCACAGGACAGTTTTCTCTCGAAAGGATATGTAAGAATACCACTTCATAAGGAAATACAGTTTTGCAGAGTAAAGACATATACGTACGCATTGGAAACTCTTTACGAGAAGAAATAACGCATCGTACAAATTTAGCTTGTATCTCCAAAACTACACGTTGTATCTCGAAAAGAATTGTTGTGGCGTGTACGTCTTAACATGTAGCATCTAAAGAGAACCAAAAGGAGAATTTTCTTTCGTCAAAATTTTTCAGAAAATCACGTTTTAAGGAAATCCCGCATCGTGCGAAATTATCTTGTTTTTCCTAAACAACACGTTGTAAGTGGAAAAGCTTTCATGTTGCGTGTATGTCTAAGTGTGTAGCCTCAAAAGAGAAGGCACAGGACAGTTTTCTCTCGAAAGGATATGTAAGAATACCACTTCATAAGGAAATACAGTTTTGCAGAGTAAAGACATATACGTACGCATTGGAAACTCTTTACGAGAAGAAATAACGCATAGTACAAAATTAGCTTGTATCTCCAAAACTACACGTTGTATCTCGAAAAGAATGGTTGTGGCGTGTACGTCTTAACATGTAGCATTTAAAGAGAACCAAAAGGAGAATTTTCTTTCGTCAAAATTTTTCAGAAAATCACGTTTTAAGGAAATCCCGCATCGTGCGAAATTATCTTGTTTTTCCTAAACAACACGTTGTAAGTCGAAAAGCTTTCATGTTGCGTGTATGTCTAAGTGTGTAGCCTCAAAAGAGAAGGCACAGGACAGTTTTCTCTCGAAAGGATATGTAAGAATACCACTTCATAAGGAAATACAGTTTTGCAGAGTAAAGACATATACGTACGCATTGGAAACTCTTTACGAGAAGAAATAACGCATAGTACAAAATTAGCTTGTATCTCCAAAACTACACGTTGTATCTCGAAAAGAATGGTTGTGGCGTGTACGTCTTAACATGTAGCACTTAAAGAGAACCAAAAGGAGAATTTTCTTTCGTCAAAATTTTTCAGAAAATCACGTTTTAAGGAAATCCCGCATCGTGCGAAATTATCTTGTTTTTCCTAAACAACACGTTGTAAGTCGAAAAGCTTTCATGTTGCGTGTATGTCTAAGTGTGTAGCCTCAAAAGAGAAGGCACAGGACAGTTTTCTCTCGAAAGGATATGTAAGAATACCACTTCATAAGGAAATAGAGTTTTGCAGAGTAAAGACATATACGTACGCATTGGAAACTCTTTACGAGAAGAAATAACGCATAGTACAAAATTAGCTTGTATCTCCAAAACTACACGTTGTATCTCGAAAAGAATTGTTGTGGCGTGTACGTCTTAACATGTAGCATCTAAAGAGAACCAAAAGGAGAATTTTCTTTCGTCAAAATTTTTCAGAAAATCACGTTTTAAGGAAATCCCGCATCGTGCGAAATTATCTTGTTTTTCCTAAACAACACGTTGTAAGTCGAAAAGCTTTCATGTTGCGTGTATGTCTAAGTGTGTAGCCTCAAAAGAGAAGGCACAGGACAGTTTTCTCTCGAAAGGATATGTAAGAATACCACTTCATAAGGAAATACAGTTTTGCAGAGTAAAGACATATACGTACGCATTGGAAACTCTTTACGAGAAGAAATAACGCATCGTACAAATTTAGCTTGTATCTCCAAAACTACACGTTGTATCTCGAAAAGAATTGTTGTGGCGTGTACGTCTTAACATGTAGCATCTAAAGAGAACCAAAAGGAGAATTTTCTTTCGTCAAAATTTTTCAGAAAATCACGTTTTAAGGAAATCCCGCATCGTGCGAAATTATCTTGTTTTTCCTAAACAACACGTTGTAAGTGGAAAAGCTTTCATGTTGCGTGTATGTCTAAGTGTGTAGCCTCAAAAGAGAAGGCACAGGACAGTTTTCTCTCGAAAGGATATGTAAGAATACCACTTCATAAGGAAATACAGTTTTGCAGAGTAAAGACATATACGTACGCATTGGAAACTCTTTACGAGAAGAAATAACGCATAGTACAAAATTAGCTTGTATCTCCAAAACTACACGTTGTATCTCGAAAAGAATGGTTGTGGCGTGTACGTCTTAACATGTAGCATTTAAAGAGAACCAAAAGGAGAATTTTCTTTCGTCAAAATTTTTCAGAAAATCACGTTTTAAGGAAATCCCGCATCGTGCGAAATTATCTTGTTTTTCCTAAACAACACGTTGTAAGTCGAAAAGCTTTCATGTTGCGTGTATGTCTAAGTGTGTAGCCTCAAAAGAGAAGGCACAGGACAGTTTTCTCTCGAAAGGATATGTAAGAATACCACTTCATAAGGAAATAGAGTTTTGCAGAGTAAAGACATATACGTACGCATTGGAAACTCTTTACGAGAAGAAATAACGCATAGTACAAAATTAGCTTGTATCTCCAAAACTACACGTTGTATCTCGAAAAGAATTGTTGTGGCGTGTACGTCTTAACATGTAGCATCTAAAGAGAACCAAAAGGAGAATTTTCTTTCGTCAAAATTTTTCAGAAAATCACGTTTTAAGGAAATCCCGCATCGTGCGAAATTATCTTGTTTTTCCTAAACAACACGTTGTAAGTCGAAAAGCTTTCATGTTGCGTGTATGTCTAAGTGTGTAGCCTCAAAAGAGAAGGCACAGGACAGTTTTCTCTCGAAAGGATATGTAAGAATACCACTTCATAAGGAAATAGAGTTTTGCAGAGTAAAGACATATACGTACGCATTGGAAACTCTTTACGAGAAGAAATAACGCATAGTACAAAATTAGCTTGTATCTCCAAAACTACACGTTGTATCTCGAAAAGAATTGTTGTGGCGTGTACGTCTTAACATGTAGCATCTAAAGAGAACCAAAAGGAGAATTTTCTTTCGTCAAAATTTTTCAGAAAATCACGTTTTAAGGAAATCCCGCATCGTGCGAAATTATCTTGTTTTTCCTAAACAACACGTTGTAAGTCGAAAAGCTTTCATGTTGCGTGTATGTCTAAGTGTGTAGCCTCAAAAGAGAAGGCACAGGACAGTTTTCTCTCGAAAGGATATGTAAGAATACCACTTCATAAGGAAATAGAGTTTTGCAGAGTAAAGACATATACGTACGCATTGGAAACTCTTTACGAGAAGAAATAATGCATAGTACAAAATTAGCTTGTATCTCCAAAACTACACGTTGTATCTCGAAAAGAATTGTTGTGGCGTGTACGTCTTAACATGTAGCATCTAAAGAGAACCAAAAGGAGAATTTTCTTTCGTCAAAATTTTTCAGAAAATCACGTTTTAAGGAAATCCCGCATCGTGCGAAATTATCTTGTTTTTCCTAAACAACACTTTGTAAGTCGAAAAGCTTTCATGTTGCGTGTATGTCTAAGTGTGTAGCCTCAAAAGAGAAGGCACAGGACAGTTTTCTCTCGAAAGGATATGTAAGAATACCACTTCATAAGGAAATACAGTTTTGCAGAGTAAAGACATATACGTACGCATTGGAAACTCTTTACGAGAAGAAATAACGCATCGTACAAATTTAGCTTGTATCTCCAAAACTACACGTTGTATCTCGAAAAGAATTGTTGTGGCGTGTACGTCTTAACATGTAGCATCTAAAGGGAACCAAAAGGAGAATTTTCTTTCGTCAAAATTTTTCAGAAAATCACGTTTTAAGGAAATCCCGCATCGTGCGAAATTATCTTGTTTTTCCTAAACAACACGTTGTAAGTGGAAAAGCTTTCATGTTGCGTGTATGTCTAAGTGTGTAGCCTCAAAAGAGAAGGCACAGGACAGTTTTCTCTCGAAAGGATATGTAAGAATACCACTTCATAAGGAAATACAGTTTTGCAGAGTAAAGACATATACGTACGCATTGGAAACTCTTTACGAGAAGAAATAACGCATAGTACAAAATTAGCTTGTATCTCCAAAACTACACGTTGTATCTCGAAAAGAATGGTTGTGGCGTGTACGTCTTAACATGTAGCATTTAAAGAGAACCAAAAGGAGAATTTTCTTTCGTCAAAATTTTTCAGAAAATCACGTTTTAAGGAAATCCCGCATCGTGCGAAATTATCTTGTTTTTCCTAAACAACACGTTGTAAGTCGAAAAGCTTTCATGTTGCGTGTATGTCTAAGTGTGTAGCCTCAAAAGAGAAGGCACAGGACAGTTTTCTCTCGAAAGGATATGTAAGAATACCACTTCATAAGGAAATAGAGTTTTGCAGAGTAAAGACATATACGTACGCATTGGAAACTCTTTACGAGAAGAAATAACGCATAGTACAAAATTAGCTTGTATCTCCAAAACTACACGTTGTATCTCGAAAAGAATTGTTGTGGCGTGTACGTCTTAACATGTAGCATCTAAAGAGAACCAAAAGGAGAATTTTCTTTCGTCAAAATTTTTCAGAAAATCACGTTTTAAGGAAATCCCGCATCGTGCGAAATTATCTTGTTTTTCCTAAACAACACGTTGTAAGTCGAAAAGCTTTCATGTTGCGTGTATGTCTAAGTGTGTAGCCTCAAAAGAGAAGGCACAGGACAGTTTTCTCTCGAAAGGATATGTAAGAATACCACTTCATAAGGAAATAGAGTTTTGCAGAGTAAAGACATATACGTACGCATTGGAAACTCTTTACGAGAAGAAATAACGCATAGTACAAAATTAGCTTGTATCTCCAAAACTACACGTTGTATCTCGAAAAGAATTGTTGTGGCGTGTACGTCTTAACATGTAGCATCTAAAGAGAACCAAAAGGAGAATTTTCTTTCGTCAAAATTTTTCAGAAAATCACGTTTTAAGGAAATCCCGCATCGTGCGAAATTATCTTGTTTTTCCTAAACAACACGTTGTAAGTCGAAAAGCTTTCATGTTGCGTTTATGTCTAAGTGTGTAGCCTCAAAAGAGAAGGCACAGGACAGTTTTCTCTCGAAAGGATATGTAAGAATACCACTTCATAAGGAAATACAGTTTTGCAGAGTAAAGACATATACGTACGCATTGGAAACTCTTTACGAGAAGAAATAACGCATAGTAAAAAATTAGCTTGTATCTCCAAAACTACACGTTGTATCTCGAAAAGAATTGTTGTGGCGTGTACGTCTTAACATGTAGCATCTAAAGAGAACCAAAAGGAGAATTTTCTTTCGTCAAAATTTTTCAGAAAATCACGTTTTAAGGAAATCCCGCATCGTGCGAAATTATCTTGTTTTTCCTAAACAACACGTTGTAAGTCGAAAAGCTTTCATGTTGCGTGTATGTCTAAGTGTGTAGCCTCAAAAGAGAAGGCACAGGACAGTTTTCTCTCGAAAGGATATGTAAGAATACCACTTCATAAGGAAATACAGTTTTGCAGAGTAAAGACATATACGTACGCATTGGAAACTCTTTACGAGAAGAAATAACGCATAGTACAAAATTAGCTTGTATCTCCAAAACTACACGTTGTATCTCGAAAAGAATTGTTGTGGCGTGTACGTCTTAACATGTAGCATCTAAAGAGAACCAAAAGGAGAATTTTCTTTCGTCAAAATTTTTCAGAAAATCACGTTTTAAGGAAATCCCGCATCGTGCGAAATTATCTTGTTTTTCCTAAACAACACGTTGTAAGTCGAAAAGCTTTCATGTTGCGTTTATGTCTAAGTGTGTAGCCTCAAAAGAGAAGGCACAGGACAGTTTTCTCTCGAAAGGATATGTAAGAATACCACTTCATAAGGAAATACAGTTTTGCAGAGTAAAGACATATACGTACGCATTGGAAACTCTTTACGAGAAGAAATAACGCATAGTAAAAAATTAGCTTGTATCTCCAAAACTACACGTTGTATCTCGAAAAGAATTGTTGTGGCGTGTACGTCTTAACATGTAGCATCTAAAGAGAACCAAAAGGAGAATTTTCTTTCGTCAAAATTTTTCAGAAAATCACGTTTTAAGGAAATCCCGCATCGTGCGAAATTATCTTGTTTTTCCTAAACAACACGTTGTAAGTCGAAAAGCTTTCATGTTGCGTGTATGTCTAAGTGTGTAGCCTCAAAAGAGAAGGCACAGGACAGTTTTCTCTCGAAAGGATATGTAAGAATACCACTTCATAAGGAAATACAGTTTTGCAGAGTAAAGACATATACGTACGCATTGGAAACTCTTTACGAGAAGAAATAACGCATAGTACAAAATTAGCTTGTATCTCCAAAACTACACGTTGTATCTCGAAAAGAATGGTTGTGGCGTGTACGTCTAGACATGTAGCACTTAAAGAGAACCAAAAGGAGAATTTTCTTTCGTCAAAATTTTTCAGAAAATCACGTTTTAAGGAAATCCCGCATCGTGCGAAATTATCTTGTTTTTCCTAAACAACACGTTGTAAGTCGAAAAGCTTTCATGTTGCGTGTATGTCTAAGTGTGTAGCCTCAAAAGAGAAGGCACAGGACAGTTTTCTCTCGAAAGGATATGTAAGAATACCACTTCATAAGGAAATAGAGTTTTGCAGAGTAAAGACATATACGTACGCATTGGAAACTCTTTACGAGAAGAAATAACGCATAGTACAAAATTAGCTTGTATCTCCAAAACTACACGTTGTATCTCGAAAAGAATTGTTGTGGCGTGTACGTCTTAACATGTAGCATCTAAAGAGAACCAAAAGGAGAATTTTCTTTCTTCAAAATTTTTCAGAAAATCACGTTTTAAGGAAATCCCGCATCGTGCGAAATTATCTTGTTTTTCCTAAACAACACTTTGTAAGTCGAAAAGCTTTCATGTTGCGTGTATGTCTAAGTGTGTAGCCTCAAAAGAGAAGGCACAGGACAGTTTTCTCTCGAAAGGATATGTAAGAATACCACTTCATAAGGAAATACAGTTTTGCAGAGTAAAGACATATACGTACGCATTGGAAACTCTTTACGAGAAGAAATAACGCATCGTACAAATTTAGCTTGTATCTCCAAAACTACACGTTGTATCTCGAAAAGAATTGTTGTGGCGTGTACGTCTTAACATGTAGCATCTAAAGAGAACCAAAAGGAGAATTTTCTTTCGTCAAAATTTTTCAGAAAATCACGTTTTAAGGAAATCCCGCATCGTGCGAAATTATCTTGTTTTTCCTAAACAACACGTTGTAAGTGGAAAAGCTTTCATGTTGCGTGTATGTCTAAGTGTGTAGCCTCAAAAGAGAAGGCACAGGACAGTTTTCTCTCGAAAGGATATGTAAGAATACCACTTCATAAGGAAATACAGTTTTGCAGAGTAAAGACATATACGTACGCATTGGAAACTCTTTACGAGAAGAAATAACGCATAGTACAAAATTAGCTTGTATCTCCAAAACTACACGTTGTATCTCGAAAAGAATGGTTGTGGCGTGTACGTCTTAACATGTAGCATTTAAAGAGAACCAAAAGGAGAATTTTCTTTCGTCAAAATTTTTCAGAAAATCACGTTTTAAGGAAATCCCGCATCGTGCGAAATTATCTTGTTTTTCCTAAACAACACGTTGTAAGTCGAAAAGCTTTCATGTTGCGTGTATGTCTAAGTGTGTAGCCTCAAAAGAGAAGGCACAGGACAGTTTTCTCTCGAAAGGATATGTAAGAATACCACTTCATAAGGAAATAGAGTTTTGCAGAGTAAAGACATATACGTACGCATTGGAAACTCTTTACGAGAAGAAATAACGCATAGTACAAAATTAGCTTGTATCTCCAAAACTACACGTTGTATCTCGAAAAGAATTGTTGTGGCGTGTACGTCTTAACATGTAGCATCTAAAGAGAACCAAAAGGAGAATTTTCTTTCGTCAAAATTTTTCAGAAAATCACGTTTTAAGGAAATCCCGCATCGTGCGAAATTATCTTGTTTTTCCTAAACAACACGTTGTAAGTCGAAAAGCTTTCATGTTGCGTGTATGTCTAAGTGTGTAGCCTCAAAAGAGAAGGCACAGGACAGTTTTCTCTCGAAAGGATATGTAAGAATACCACTTCATAAGGAAATAGAGTTTTGCAGAGTAAAGACATATACGTACGCATTGGAAACTCTTTACGAGAAGAAATAACGCATAGTACAAAATTAGCTTGTATCTCCAAAACTACACGTTGTATCTCGAAAAGAATTGTTGTGGTGTGTACGTCTTAACATGTAGCATCTAAAGAGAACCAAAAGGAGAATTTTCTTTCGTCAAAATTTTTCAGAAAATCACGTTTTAAGGAAATCCCGCATCGTGCGAAATTATCTTGTTTTTCCTAAACAACACGTTGTAAGTCGAAAAGCTTTCATGTTGCGTGTATGTCTAAGTGTGTAGCCTCAAAAGAGAAGGCACAGGACAGTTTTCTCTCGAAAGGATATGTAAGAATACCACTTCATAAGGAAATAGAGTTTTGCAGAGTAAAGACATATACGTACGCATTGGAAACTCTTTACGAGAAGAAATAACGCATAGTACAAAATTAGCTTGTATATCCAAAACTACACGTTGTATCTCGAAAAGAATTGTTGTGGCGTGTACGTCTTAACATGTAGCATCTAAAGAGAACCAAAAGGAGAATTTTCTTTCGTCAAAATTTTTCAGAAAATCACGTTTTAAGGAAATCCCGCATCGTGCGAAATTATCTTGTTTTTCCTAAACAACACTTTGTAAGTCGAAAAGCTTTCATGTTGCGTGTATGTCTAAGTGTGTAGCCTCAAAAGAGAAGGCACAGGACAGTTTTCTCTCGAAAGGATATGTAAGAATACCACTTCATAAGGAAATACAGTTTTGCAGAGTAAAGACATATACGTACGCATTGGAAACTCTTTACGAGAAGAAATAACGCATCGTACAAATTTAGCTTGTATCTCCAAAACTACACGTTGTATCTCGAAAAGAATTGTTGTGGCGTGTACGTCTTAACATGTAGCATCTAAAGAGAACCAAAAGGAGAATTTTCTTTCGTCAAAATTTTTCAGAAAATCACGTTTTAAGGAAATCCCGCATCGTGCGAAATTATCTTGTTTTTCCTAAACAACACGTTGTAAGTGGAAAAGCTTTCATGTTGCGTGTATGTCTAAGTGTGTAGCCTCAAAAGAGAAGGCACAGGACAGTTTTCTCTCGAAAGGATATGTAAGAATACCACTTCATAAGGAAATACAGTTTTGCAGAGTAAAGACATATACGTACGCATTGGAAACTCTTTACGAGAAGAAATAACGCATAGTACAAAATTAGCTTGTATCTCCAAAACTACACGTTGTATCTCGAAAAGAATGGTTGTGGCGTGTACGTCTTAACATGTAGCATTTAAAGAGAACCAAAAGGAGAATTTTCTTTCGTCAAAATTTTTCAGAAAATCACGTTTTAAGGAAATCCCGCATCGTGCGAAATTATCTTGTTTTTCCTAAACAACACGTTGTAAGTCGAAAAGCTTTCATGTTGCGTGTATGTCTAAGTGTGTAGCCTCAAAAGAGAAGGCACAGGACAGTTTTCTCTCGAAAGGATATGTAAGAATACCACTTCATAAGGAAATAGAGTTTTGCAGAGTAAAGACATATACGTACGCATTGGAAACTCTTTACGAGAAGAAATAACGCATAGTACAAAATTAGCTTGTATCTCCAAAACTACACGTTGTATCTCGAAAAGAATTGTTGTGGCGTGTACGTCTTAACATGTAGCATCTAAAGAGAACCAAAAGGAGAATTTTCTTTCGTCAAAATTTTTCAGAAAATCACGTTTTAAGGAAATCCCGCATCGTGCGAAATTATCTTGTTTTTCCTAAACAACACTTTGTAAGTCGAAAAGCTTTCATGTTGCGTGTATGTCTAAGTGTGTAGCCTCAAAAGAGAAGGCACAGGACAGTTTTCTCTCGAAAGGATATGTAAGAATACCACTTCATAAGGAAATACAGTTTTGCAGAGTAAAGACATATACGTACGCATTGGAAACTCTTTACGAGAAGAAATAACGCATCGTACAAATTTAGCTTGTATCTCCAAAACTACACGTTGTATCTCGAAAAGAATTGTTGTGGCGTGTACGTCTTAACATGTAGCATCTAAAGAGAACCAAAAGGAGAATTTTCTTTCGTCAAAATTTTTCAGAAAATCACGTTTTAAGGAAATCCCGCATCGTGCGAAATTATCTTGTTTTTCCTAAACAACACGTTGTAAGTGGAAAAGCTTTCATGTTGCGTGTATGTCTAAGTGTGTAGCCTCAAAAGAGAAGGCACAGGACAGTTTTCTCTCGAAAGGATATGTAAGAATACCACTTCATAAGGAAATACAGTTTTGCAGAGTAAAGACATATACGTACGCATTGGAAACTCTTTACGAGAAGAAATAACGCATAGTACAAAATTAGCTTGTATCTCCAAAACTACACGTTGTATCTCGAAAAGAATGGTTGTGGCGTGTACGTCTTAACATGTAGCATTTAAAGAGAACCAAAAGGAGAATTTTCTTTCGTCAAAATTTTTCAGAAAATCACGTTTTAAGGAAATCCCGCATCGTGCGAAATTATCTTGTTTTTCCTAAACAACACGTTGTAAGTCGAAAAGCTTTCATGTTGCGTGTATGTCTAAGTGTGTAGCCTCAAAAGAGAAGGCACAGGACAGTTTTCTCTCGAAAGGATATGTAAGAATACCACTTCATAAGGAAATAGAGTTTTGCAGAGTAAAGACATATACGTACGCATTGGAAACTCTTTACGAGAAGAAATAACGCATAGTACAAAATTAGCTTGTATCTCCAAAACTACACGTTGTATCTCGAAAAGAATTGTTGTGGCGTGTACGTCTTAACATGTAGCATCTAAAGAGAACCAAAAGGAGAATTTTCTTTCGTCAAAATTTTTCAGAAAATCACGTTTTAAGGAAATCCCGCATCGTGCGAAATTATCTTGTTTTTCCTAAACAACACGTTGTAAGTCGAAAAGCTTTCATGTTGCGTGTATGTCTAAGTGTGTAGCCTCAAAAGAGAAGGCACAGGACAGTTTTCTCTCGAAAGGATATGTAAGAATACCACTTCATAAGTAAATAGAGTTTTGCAGAGTAAAGACATATACGTACGCATTGGAAACTCTTTACGAGAAGAAATAACGCATAGTACAAAATTAGCTTGTATCTCCAAAACTACACGTTGTATCTCGAAAAGAATTGTTGTGGCGTGTACGTCTTAACATGTAGCATCTAAAGAGAACCAAAAGGAGAATTTTCTTTCGTCAAAATTTTTCAGAAAATCACGTTTTAAGGAAATCCCGCATCGTGCGAAATTATCTTGTTTTTCCTAAACAACACGTTGTAAGTCGAAAAGCTTTCATGTTGCGTGTATGTCTAAGTGTGTAGCCTCAAAAGAGAAGGCACAGGACAGTTTTCTCTCGAAAGGATATGTAAGAATACCACTTCATAAGGAAATAGAGTTTTGCAGAGTAAAGACATATACGTACGCATTGGAAACTCTTTACGAGAAGAAATAACGCATAGTACAAAATTAGCTTGTATATCCAAAACTACACGTTGTATCTCGAAAAGAATTGTTGTGGCGTGTACGTCTTAACATGTAGCATCTAAAGAGAACCAAAAGGAGAATTTTCTTTCGTCAAAATTTTTCAGAAAATCACGTTTTAAGGAAATCCCGCATCGTGCGAAATTATCTTGTTTTTCCTAAACAACACTTTGTAAGTCGAAAAGCTTTCATGTTGCGTGTATGTCTAAGTGTGTAGCCTCAAAAGAGAAGGCACAGGACAGTTTTCTCTCGAAAGGATATGTAAGAATACCACTTCATAAGGAAATACAGTTTTGCAGAGTAAAGACATATACGTACGCATTGGAAACTCTTTACGAGAAGAAATAACGCATCGTACAAATTTAGCTTGTATCTCCAAAACTACACGTTGTATCTCGAAAAGAATTGTTGTGGCGTGTACGTCTTAACATGTAGCATCTAAAGAGAACCAAAAGGAGAATTTTCTTTCGTCAAAATTTTTCAGAAAATCACGTTTTAAGGAAATCCCGCATCGTGCGAAATTATCTTGTTTTTCCTAAACAACACGTTGTAAGTGGAAAAGCTTTCATGTTGCGTGTATGTCTAAGTGTGTAGCCTCAAAAGAGAAGGCACAGGACAGTTTTCTCTCGAAAGGATATGTAAGAATACCACTTCATAAGGAAATACAGTTTTGCAGAGTAAAGACATATACGTACGCATTGGAAACTCTTTACGAGAAGAAATAACGCATAGTACAAAATTAGCTTGTATCTCCAAAACTACACGTTGTATCTCGAAAAGAATGGTTGTGGCGTGTACGTCTTAACATGTAGCATTTAAAGAGAACCAAAAGGAGAATTTTCTTTCGTCAAAATTTTTCAGAAAATCACGTTTTAAGGAAATCCCGCATCGTGCGAAATTATCTTGTTTTTCCTAAACAACACGTTGTAAGTCGAAAAGCTTTCATGTTGCGTGTATGTCTAAGTGTGTAGCCTCAAAAGAGAAGGCACAGGACAGTTTTCTCTCGAAAGGATATGTAAGAATACCACTTCATAAGGAAATAGAGTTTTGCAGAGTAAAGACATATACGTACGCATTGGAAACTCTTTACGAGAAGAAATAACGCATAGTACAAAATTAGCTTGTATCTCCAAAACTACACGTTGTATCTCGAAAAGAATTGTTGTGGCGTGTACGTCTTAACATGTAGCATCTAAAGAGAACCAAAAGGAGAATTTTCTTTCGTCAAAATTTTTCAGAAAATCACGTTTTAAGGAAATCCCGCATCGTGCGAAATTATCTTGTTTTTCCTAAACAACACGTTGTAAGTCGAAAAGCTTTCATGTTGCGTGTATGTCTAAGTGTGTAGCCTCAAAAGAGAAGGCACAGGACAGTTTTCTCTCGAAAGGATATGTAAGAATACCACTTCATAAGGAAATAGAGTTTTGCAGAGTAAAGACATATACGTACGCATTGGAAACTCTTTACGAGAAGAAATAACGCATAGTACAAAATTAGCTTGTATCTCCAAAACTACACGTTGTATCTCGAAAAGAATTGTTGTGGCGTGTACGTCTTAACATGTAGCATCTAAAGAGAACCAAAAGGAGAATTTTCTTTCGTCAAAATTTTTCAGAAAATCACGTTTTAAGGAAATCCCGCATCGTGCGAAATTATCTTGTTTTTCCTAAACAACACGTTGTAAGTCGAAAAGCTTTCATGTTGCGTTTATGTCTAAGTGTGTAGCCTCAAAAGAGAAGGCACAGGACAGTTTTCTCTCGAAAGGATATGTAAGAATACCACTTCATAAGGAAATACAGTTTTGCAGAGTAAAGACATATACGTACGCATTGGAAACTCTTTACGAGAAGAAATAACGCATAGTAAAAAATTAGCTTGTATCTCCAAAACTACACGTTGTATCTCGAAAAGAATTGTTGTGGCGTGTACGTCTTAACATGTAGCATCTAAAGAGAACCAAAAGGAGAATTTTCTTTCGTCAAAATTTTTCAGAAAATCACGTTTTAAGGAAATCCCGCATCGTGCGAAATTATCTTGTTTTTCCTAAACAACACGTTGTAAGTCGAAAAGCTTTCATGTTGCGTGTATGTCTAAGTGTGTAGCCTCAAAAGAGAAGGCACAGGACAGTTTTCTCTCGAAAGGATATGTAAGAATACCACTTCATAAGGAAATACAGTTTTGCAGAGTAAAGACATATACGTACGCATTGGAAACTCTTTACGAGAAGAAATAACGCATAGTACAAAATTAGCTTGTATCTCCAAAACTACACGTTGTATCTCGAAAAGAATGGTTGTGGCGTGTACGTCTTAACATGTAGCACTTAAAGAGAACCAAAAGGAGAATTTTCTTTCGTCAAAATTTTTCAGAAAATCACGTTTTAAGGAAATCCCGCATCGTGCGAAATTATCTTGTTTTTCCTAAACAACACGTTGTAAGTCGAAAAGCTTTCATGTTGCGTGTATGTCTAAGTGTGTAGCCTCAAAAGAGAAGGCACAGGACAGTTTTCTCTCGAAAGGATATGTAAGAATACCACTTCATAAGGAAATAGAGTTTTGCAGAGTAAAGACATATACGTACGCATTGGAAACTCTTTACGAGAAGAAATAACGCATAGTACAAAATTAGCTTGTATCTCCAAAACTACACGTTGTATCTCGAAAAGAATTGTTGTGGCGTGTACGTCTTAACATGTAGCATCTAAAGAGAACCAAAAGGAGAATTTTCTTTCGTCAAAATTTTTCAGAAAATCACGTTTTAAGGAAATCCCGCATCGTGCGAAATTATCTTGTTTTTCCTAAACAACACTTTGTAAGTCGAAAAGCTTTCATGTTGCGTGTATGTCTAAGTGTGTAGCCTCAAAAGAGAAGGCACAGGACAGTTTTCTCTCGAAAGGATATGTAAGAATACCACTTCATAAGGAAATACAGTTTTGCAGAGTAAAGACATATACGTACGCATTGGAAACTCTTTTACGAG